>NC_064856.1:36175261-36437761 GCF_024139225.1 Suncus etruscus | reverse complement strand
ATGAGTTTATTATTCCTTGCATCTGCCTAGTATTCTATTGTATATATATGCTACAACTTTATAATTTATTTGTTTTACACTTTGGGTGATTCTATATCTTAGCTATTTTATTAAGTACAATACTGACTTCATGTCTCCTGATAGCTGCATAGTATTCCATTTTGTATATGTGCCAGTTTTTCTAGCTACTCATGTGTAGTCATGAATTTTCCTATACATGGATGGGCATGGAAATTATTATGCTGAATTAAATAAGTCAGAGAGAGAGAGACAGACACAGAATAGTCTCACTCATCTATGGGATTTAAGAAATATAAAAGACATTATTGTAATTATACACAGAGACAATAGAGATGAGGGCTAGAGGGACTGGCTCATGATATGAAGCTTACCATAAATAGTGGTGAGTGCAGTTAGAGAAATAACTACACTGGTAATGAGTGAGATCAATAAAATGTCTCTAAAGCAGGAGCAGGGAGATGGGGTCATTGATGTTGGTAATGTTGCACTGTTGAAGGGAGGTGTTCTTTTCTATAACTGAAACCCAACTACAAACATGTTTGTAATCATGGTGCATTTGCTCTGACTCTTCAAATGTATTTCTTATTTTTTGTTTGTTTGGGTTTTTTTTTTGTTTATGTTTTTGGGCCACACCTGGCAATGCTCAGGGGTTACTCCTGGCTATGCACTCAGAAATTGCTCCTGTCTTGGGTGACCATATGGGACTCCAAGGATCAAACCGAGGTCCGTCTTATATCAGCAAATGCCCTACTACTGCACTATTGCTCTGGCCTCTTCAAATGTATTTCTTGCATGCTTCAGAATGTTTAATTCAAGCTTTAAATCAACTTTGCCATTCTATGTTCCTTAATTTGTGCTTTTAGACTTGACATTCAGAGAGATTATTGTCAAAAAATTCTGTGCCATCTTTCTGTAAAAGTTTGATGAGTTTGTGCTGCCTTAAAGTACCCCCTTCAGTTCTTTTAAAGTTAGAAAAATATCTGCTCAGTTTCTCTTCACATTTATGAGAGTTACACCTCTTCAGCTATACCTAGATTTTAATATTTTTTCCAAGATATTAAGACAGAATTTTTCTTGTTAATCCTTGTATAAATATTTAATTGTTAAACAAAATTTGATATATTGATTGATTCTGACAGAACTTCATGACTGAGAAATTTGGTAAGAATGAAATTTTAATTACAACCTTTTATCATCATTGGAGTCATGTGACCAATGCATAATTCTATTGAGAAGGCCTTCTTGAGTCTTTAATACAGGATAGGCCATTTCTAATCTGAAAATAATATTATTTCTAATATCAAAAACATTAATCTGAAACATTATCTTTCATCTGGATCAATGATTGAAGATACGATAAAATTTTTCTTAAGATTCTTGTAAACATTAATTAAATTCTAGTGCTTAAAATAAAGGAGACATGTAGACCATCAGCAGGGAGTTAGAGCGAGTTGAGCTATTGAGTTGGGAGGAACCCAGAAGATGAGAAGAGATCTAGGATTAATGAAGGAAAAAAAACAAAACAAAACAAAACAAAATCGGGGCCCGGTAGGTGGCGCTGGAGGTAAGGTGTCTGCCTTGCAAGCGCTAGCCAAGGAAGGACCACGGTTCGATCCCCCGGCGTCCCATATGGTCCCCCCAAGCCAGGGGCGATTTCTGAGCACATAGCCAGGAGTAACCCCTGAGCATCAAACGGGTGTGGCCCAAAAACCAAAAAAAAAAAAAACAAAAACAAAATCAAATAAATAAGTAAATATATAAAGTCATACCAACTCATTTGTCTGTGATTTTGTATAAAGGGTGTGACTTGAAGTGGAAGGACATTAACATGTTAGTTCTAGTTGTGATACAGTAAAATATATTACTTCCTCCCCAAATTCATATTAATCTATTATTAATATCATTTTAAACTATGTTTCATATGCTACTTCAATAACAAAATAAGCTGTAATTAAGGTAGTTTCTTAAGAATAAAGACAGTGAGGGGCAGTAAGGTGTTTGCCTTGCACAAGGTGGTCCCAGGACAGACTTTAGTTTGGTTCCCAGCATCTCATATGATCCCCCAACCAAGGAGCAATTGATTTCTGAGTGCATAGCCGGGTGTAACCCCTGAGCGTCTCCAGGTGTGGCCCAAAAACAAACTAACAAAAAAGATAAAGACAGTGTGGATATGTTTTCAAGTTATATTTGCCAGAAGAAAACTAATGGCAGTTGAGATAAACAAGAAATAAAAAAAGGAAGATGAGAGTTTAAAATGAAGATGACTTAAACAGACCTAATTAAGATTTTAAATTGATAAATTGACTTTACTTGAGATGGGGAATTCTTTATTAGTTAAGATTCCTATTGTGTAAACATGAGTATGTGCGTTTGATCACCTGCATATGCCAAATATAAACATCACAGCTCCGCTATTATTGATAAACCCTTTCTTTAGAAGCAATTTCCAGCTGCATCTAATTTAAGTGTGTGCAAACATTGCAACTAAAAGCTGTGACTCTAACAATGACCTTATAAAAATATGTTAGCATCATGATCAGGAATGTGACCCCTGGGAAACTCATGTGTGTAAGCAACAAAACATATTAAATGAGGATGGCTCTAGAGGTAAGGCACCTGCCTTTCAAGCACTGGTCTAGGATGGACCGCGGTTCGATCCTCCAGCATTCCATATGATTCCCCCAAGCCAGGACAGATTTCTGAGTGCATAGCCAGGAGTAATCCCTGAGCATCAAACGGGTGTGGCCCCAAAACCAAAAACAAATTAAATGAGCGCGGATACCTAGAATCCTGCAGGCAATTATCTATCTATTTATTTATTTACTTATTTATTTTGGTTTTGAGGCCACATATGCCTGGGTTTAGGGCCTTTGGCTCTGTGAGGATCTAGCTTTTGTCAGTTATTTTTAAGGCAAGAGTCTTCCCTGCTGTACTATCTCTCTTGTCCCCACTATGGACAATAATGAAACTCCTGATCACAGTATCAGCAAAGAGAAAGAATGAGAGGAAAAGAATTAAAATAATCTATTATATTATTCTACAATGAAACCAACAACATTTTTTAGAAATTCTTCATCAGTGATGAGACTAATTGTTCTTCCAAAACACCTGGTATAAGATTTGTATTTCAAGAGATGCATATCATCAAAAGAATCATTTCAGTTTAATACTCTTATATTAAATTAGGAACTAGAGATTAATTTTGTACAGTTCATTAACAGTTTGAAAAGACAGGCTTATTTAATACTTATTCTATCTTTTCTTATCTATTATTTGAGGGAGAAAATAATAAATCTAAATTTGTTCCGATCTATTATCTTTGACACTTGATTTTAGATTATTTCTACAGTAACAGATGATAAAACATAAATTTTCCAGGAAGAAAAAAATACGTTATCATGTCAAATACTTATCCATTTTGATCTCAAAAACCTCTATGAATAGTTCAAGAACTCTACATACTCTCGAATGAGGAGAAAAGTAGTAAACTTATACTGCTTGCAAAGTGCTAGTAAAGAAATTGTAGCCAGTAGATATTCATAGAAATGTATATACTAAACACTTTTGAGAGCTGCATTACTAAATTTTTTAAGTCTGCTAAATTTTATGTTGTACAATTGATTGTATTATTGCACTCACTTATATGAGTAAAACATGAACTGATAGGAAGTCCAAGTTTTAAGATATTATATTTGTTATAATGGTATGAATTACTAACACAACAAATATCTACATTGGATATTAATTTAATAGTATCTCTTTTATTTTATTAAAACATAAGTAAAACAAGAAAATCTCAGTGAATCAACGATTAGGGTACATGGACTATCTTAATAGGTTTAATTTCCATTTAGCATGGAAGCAATCTCATGTAATATTTATATTATTTATAAAGTAATTTTTATCACTACCATGTATTAAAGTAATGACCTTCAGAAGTTTATAATGTATATAACAGTAATTTTATCTTCTAATTATGTTCTTCATTTTTAATTTTAATATGGTAAATTAAACATAACTTTTTTGCCTTGATATATTTAAATGTATATATATTATGCCCACCCACTAAAACAATCAGATTTGGAGAATATTCTAAACCATTTTGGTTGTCCTCATTTTATAATATTTACAAACTTTATTTTTTGAGGTGTTCTTGCAGGGGAGAAGGATGAAGGAGTGTGAAGGAAAATTGGTGGCAGGAAATGTGCACTAGTGAAGGGATGAATATTGGATATTGTATGTCTGAGACTCAATCATGAACAACTTTGTAACTATTAACATGATTATTCAGTTAAATAATATATTTATTGAAATAATTTAAAAATTGTAATCTTACTAAATTTAATGCTTAAAATTAAATTTAAATCATAGGATTTAAAATTCCCAATGAAATCTCAATGGAAGTGGCACACTGAAAAGAAGTTTTAAGAACTTTTCTCCAGCATGAATGTGGAGGGAAAGGGAATCTTATTCATGGGAATAAGTCTTCATTCAAGGGAATGAAAACTGGCTTCTTTCTTCCCCTTTCTCTCCCTTCCTCCTTCCTTCTTTCTCTTTCCCTCCTTCCCTTCCTCCCTCCTTCTTTTTCTCCCTCCTTCTTTCCCTCCTTTCTTTTCTCTTTCCCCCTTTCCCCCCTCCTTCCCTCTCTTCTTTTCTCTAAGTCAGTCAATTTCTAAAAAAAAAGGAATGAAGACTGGTCTAGCCCTTTTTGGAAAACAATATGGATATTCTTCAAAAACCTAGAAAATGAGCTTTCATATGATCCAGTAATACCACAATATAGGGACATATATAATTTAGAAATACAGAAACAGTATTAAAAAATGACCTCCATACTTCTGTGTACATCAAAGAACTACTTACAATAGCCAGAATCTGGCAAACAACCCCCCAGGTGCCTGGCAACAGAGGAGTGGCTAGAGAAACTGTGATACATATACACGATGGAATACTATGCAGCTGTTAAGAATAAAGAAGTCATAAAATTTGCTTATGCAAACAACCCAAATTGTATTCATCACTCTTTGTGTCAAGCTTCCTATGATGGACCGGTCCCTCGATCCTCATCTCTATGTTTTGGGTATTATTGCCATACTATATTTTATTTTTTTAGATCCCACAAATGAGTGAGGCTTCATCGACTCATAAATATATGGACATTTTAAAATAAGTGATAGAAAGGTAGACAGAATAAAATAACTCATGTGTGAATAGTCGGTTCACTGTGACAATGATAGATGGAACTTATCACTCAGGACAAGAACTGGGTACTGAAAGGGGATATGCATGATATCTTTTCATTAGTAATCACATCATCATAAAATAAAAGAGAGAGAGACAGAGAAAGAGAGAGAGGTAAAAATGCCTGCCCCAGATGCAGGTAGAAGGAGGATGATAAAGGGTGGGAGAGGATAGGAGGAAAGTTGAGGACATTGGTACAGGAAATGCACACTGGCGAAGGGTGGTATACATTGTATGACTGAAACTCAATAACGAATAATTTTGTAACCATGGTGCTTAAAAAAGTTTTATTTTTAAAAAAGAAAATAAAAACAAACTATTCTCAATTTGTCCCCTATTTTTTTCCTGCCAAAACAATTGATTTGATTATATCTAGTTGATTAAATCCTCCTCAGCCTTGGTGATGAGTGTCAGCTATGATCTAACTTGTAATGAAAATGAACAAAAAAAGAGAGAGAAATAAGTGATTTCACCATTGAGAGTAGAAAATATTACAAAAGCATAATCTAGTCTCTTTAAATAAAATAAAGTTGAAGTATGAGAGGCAGTATTGAAAATTGCTATAATAAGCAAAGAGAGTTATCTCATGCAACTGAACTTAAAATACCTGGAAACCCAAACTAGATATAATTGAAATTGCCAATTTCCTGTGAGAAAACCTATTTCTGAAAACCTTTTCAGGCTGGAAAACCTGTTCCAGTAAATTACTGGAGTATTCTCAGATGACAAAATTCTAAACCGATTTTCACTGTTCTCCTCATTAAGCTGCAGCTTATGTATTAACTTGGATACCCTCTAAATGTAGAAGGTGCTAATAATGGTATACAGGGGTGTGTGATCAAGTAAGAAGTCCTTATATGTATGTATAATCAACTTTAGCAACACACAAACATGCTTCTCATATGCAATAAATTAGGCATAATTTATATATAATTGTAAGCTTATTCTCTTAAAACCCTTACTTCAAAATCTATGTTGTTACTCTCCTTGAAGAATCTTCATACCCAGGTCTGATTGTTCTATTACTTCAATAAGTCTTTCTTCTTTTAGCTACACAGTTTTCACTTTTAAGTTTTTCTCTTCTTTAGAAAAGAATCCAGTATTTAGCTGAGGCTACTCTCATATCTCTTTCTGGACACAAAATAGTTCAATAGGTTCTCCAAAATTCTGCATCTCTCTTGAGACTCAGGTTAGCAAGGATAAATTTTCAAGCTGACCAGATTTAATGGCCCCGATGGTCACTTTGTGGAAGCAACAGGGAAATTGCCCAGCCTGAACTCATGTGCATCTTTCTATATTTTTGTACTCTCCTTGTATTTGACCTTTGGCAATACAGTAACTTAGTAGACTCAATTTTTATCTGGTATAATGGAAATCATTCACTTTTAATGGTTCTAAATATTAGTGTATACCTTATATTGATTGATAGATAGTTATATATTAGTGTATACCTTATATTGATTGATAGATAGTTCATTGAATTGAATCCCTATACCATTTTTCATCATCATCATTAACAGCAGCAACATAACCAAATTTTTTAAATTTTATTTTAGTGAAACAGTTGTGATCTACAAAGTCTGTCATAGATATACAATGAGTCAGGGACCTTCCCACCATCATTGTCAACCTCCCTGCACCAATAAACTCAGTCATCCTATACCACCACACTTTGCCCTCTGGCCTACCAGTATAACAGGCCCCTTTAAATTTAGATATTAAAGTTTAGGTTCCTTTATTCTATTATCATTGACTTTGGCTTGGATACTTAGTTATGTCTTTATTTATCCCTACCAATGTATCCTAAAACACTTGGCCCCTGGCTCCCAAACTTTATTTCTTTAATCTTAGTTTTATAGAAAAAAATGTGACAATATTTGGTAAAATGAAGTAATCCATACAACAAGGTTGTATAAAAAAGTCGAGAGCCCCAATTTAAAAGATAAGGGATAAAAAATATCAGAAAAAGGTGTGTGTGGCAGTAAAATATGAGGAAAATAGAAAGGAAAAACCTTCGTCCTAAAAACAGAAAGACCTTACACATGAAGCATCCTAGCATTAAACCAACTACAGGCTACAGGCATCATAAGTTGTCTAACCTCAAAGTCTTTCTCTGTGGTCCAAGTAAAAGTTCTTCATAATCACAGTATTTATGGTCAGATTTTTATAGTTAGAGATCCTGTTTTGTATACAGAACTTACCTATGTCGAAGTCAGGGTGACATGGAGAATCTTCTGGTTTTATCTCACCATTAGGTGGCAATGCAGAGAGCCCTACCCTGAAAGCAGGTCTTTGCTGTTTCCAAGTCATCAGGGTATCATATAAACCCCCTCTGAAGCAAGTCAATGGCAGGCCAGCATTAGGGCCTTCTCTGGTAGAAGAAGTCCAATTCTTGCTGCTGGTGTAGAAAACAGTGCTGATTCCATAGATGGGATACAAGAACATAATCAGAAGTTAAAGGACAAAATAATCTTCTAATTCAAATATATATTGTTTTTCTATTTTTTCAGAAGTAAAAAATGTAGAACATTAATGATAAGACTAATACTACATAGGTATATTTATTTTTCATTTAAGTTAACATATATGTATTTTATATTGTAACACATATTTTATTTCTTCAAATTTTTAATTATAAAGAAATATGGGTGCTTTGTGGAAGATCCAAGGTTAGTTTTATTTTAACTTATACTTTATGCTCTATATTTGACCTTTTTAATATTTTTTGACTATACTCATTGATCTTTGGTGATTACTCTTGGCTCTGTGCTCAGTGATCACTCATAGAAATTCTCAAGGTATTCTAAGGGATGCTGAATCAAAATGGGGACCTTTGAGTGTAAGGCGATCTTATTATTTGCTGAACTATCACTTTGATTTCACAATTAATTCTATTTCTATACTAATTTTTCTATGGCTACTATGACTAAAGAAAGTATTCAGGGTTATTGAACTTTTGTTCCATCAAAATTCCTTCTGGAGTGTGTAATTTCACAGATAACCATGAAGATGTTTTCTATAACCTTATTTCCTTTAATGTCTGCCCTTGCTGCAATAGCCTTTCAGTGTGTTTACATATCCTTTCTTTATAAAAATAATATTAGATCTGGCCTTAGATATTAGCCTGTTTTTTTGTTTTGTTTTGTTTTGTTTTGGCATTCCCAGTGACGCTCAGGGGTTACTCCTGGCTATGCGCTCAGAAATCGCTCCTGGCTCGGGAGGTCATATGGGATACTGGGGGATTGAACCACAGTTTATCTAGGCTAGCATGAACAATGCAGATGCCTTAGCACTTGGGTCACTGATCTGGCCCCTCTTAGTCTCATTTTACCATAAGAAACTTTTCTGATTAAGTGGAGTGGAAGTCTGGTAGTAAATCCCTGTACCTCAAACATGCAAGAGATTTATTCTCCCAGTGAGTTACATAGCCACTACTTACTTAAATCTGTTACTTTAAGACCATATGTAAAAATACATTTACAGTATTCAGGTAAAAAGTTCAACTTATTAATATGAAGTAGGAGGACAATTCAGCCCCAAATAATCTGTTAATGGGCCAAAGAGATATTTCACTGGGTAGGGTACTTGATTTACCTGCTAATGACCCAAAATCAATCTCCCATATCTCACATCCTCCTCTCTTTGACCCCCAGACAACCTGTAATAATTTCTGAATGCACAGCTAAAAATACTTTGAGTATTTCCTGGTGTATCTATAAGACAAAACAAAACAAAAAACACCAAAAATAAAACAGAAAAAAAGTCAAATGGAAAATGGAAAATTTTTATATTATAAACAAAGTAAAAGAAAACTTACCATTAGAATATCTTTAAGCGGGGCCGGCGAGGTGGCGCTAGAGGTAAGGTGTCTGCCTTGCAAGCGCTAGCCAAGGATCAGGACCGCGGTTCGATCCCCCGGCGTCCCATATGGTCCCCCCAAGCCAGGGGCGATTTCTGAGCTCTTAGCCAGGAGTAACCCCTGAGCATCAAACGGGTGTGGCCCAAAAAAAAAACCAAAAAAAAAAAAAAGAATATCTTTAAGCTATCAATTATCATCAATTATCTTTATATAGGATCAAAAAGTAGTCCTGCATAAAATGTGTTCAAGAATTTATTTGCCTATCTAAAAAAAGGCATGTTATTCCAACTGAGAGTTGAGATTGTATTTTTGTTGGTGGTTTTTGGTTTGGGTTTTGGTTTAGACCATTCTTGGTTGTGCTCAGATTGGATCTTGGGGATAGCACCTGGGCCAACTGCATGCAAGGCAAGTGTCTTACCTACTGCACTACTTTTCTGGCCCTGAAAGCTGAGAATCTTACATTGTACTATACATAAACAGTAGGATAGACTAAACCTCAGGAAGTATATTTTCCAGGTGTTAAATAAAAGCTATTATATTTTTACTAATTAAAGCATCTGTAAGTCACAATATAAAATAATATTGTTTTATCACTATTAATTCCAGAAGACAGCATACATCATGAGGCAAAATTGCAGGATACATGTCTAATGCCATTAATGAATTGGAACATATGCTGTAAAATACATTATACCTGGGACTGGAGATATAGCACAGTGTTAGGGTGTTTGCCTTCCACGTGGCCAACCCAGGACAGACAGTGGTTTGATTCCCTGCATCCCATAAGGTCTTCCGAGCCCGCCAGTAGCGATTTCTGAGTGCAGAGCCAGGAGTAACCCCTGAGCTCCACCAGTGTGACCCAAGACAACAACAACAACAACAACAACAATAATAATAATAAAAAAAGATACATTACACCTGAGGACTAGGAGCAATAACTCAAAGGGTTAGCGTATGTGCTTTGCATTAGAGAATTTCTTAATTCAATCCCCAGTATCACATTCTCAACCTCACTGGGTACAGCCATGGTGATGATTCTCAGGCACTGCAGAACCTGAAAAGCACTCCGTCATCTAAATCAAGTATCAAAGCATCAGGTCTGCACCTCTGAATGGTATATTGCTATGGTAGCCTCTATGACCAAAAATACTGAGGTGGGGTGAAGGAAGAAAGATTGTCACTGAAAAATCCTACTTTTGAGAGACTACTACAAATTCTGGAGATGCTGTCTATCTATTAAAATTATATTTGAAGAAAAAAGTGTAATTCCTAAAGAAAACCAAAAAACCAAGATTAATTTAATCTATGTTTTATGATTAGTCTGTCTAAAAGGTAAGTAGATTTATTCAGAGAGAAGGGAAAATTTTTTATATTATTATTGATGGGTAAAACCTGTTCCTCAGTTTTTCAGGGTTTTTGGAGTTTTAAAACAATCAGATTTAACAAAATCCTAATCTCACAATGTGATGTTTCAAGTTACACTGAGGCCTACTTGTAATTGAATTGGATTTCCTGTAAACTAGCTCTGAAGTAAACCCGAAACAAAAAACGTAGGAAGAGAAAAAAAAAAAGCAGTGTTTGATGAATAGTAATGTCACTTTCAAACTTGAAGAGTGCTGGGTGTAACGTAGGAGGAAATGACTATATAAAACTGTAAGTACTTTCTAAGAAAAGCAGATTGTATTAAAGGTGCAATTTCTTTTGAGAACAAAAGCAGCATCCCAGGGTTACTAAACCCCAGAGGAATCTGAATAAACAACAATGTCTGTAGTTGAATTTTTGTATTAAAGCTGGAGAGTGTTAGATTATTCTACACAGTGTAAAAGAAATTAGGTACACCTAGATCAAAGTAGGAGGTGGTATGCTTGAAGAAGGGATTAGATGCAAGCAGAAGTATTAGAGAAGGAGTCAGAAAAGATATAATAGCCAAAATGACCTTGAACACAATAAGGTTCATAAAATAGAACACAGATTTAGGAAAGCATTGATGTAGGATCATAAGCAATAAAAAGCACTATAAGAACATAGAAACAAGAATTTTTAATGAGAAAATCCAAACAAATTTATGCTCAAGAGAACTCAAAAAGATTCCAGAGGCTTTAACAATTTTTGAGTAGAAAGCACCAAAGATTTGCAATACATTAACTATACTTGGACAATCTTCTCTTTGAAATCACTCAATCTGGACTGGAGAGATAGCCAAAGTACTGAGCAAACAGTTTTTACATGTAGGAGGTCTGGGTTCAATCTCTATTACCAGATAGTCTCCTTAGGACAGGCAGGCATAATCCCCAGACACAGATGAACAGCCTATATGAACAGTCAAGTGTGTCTCCCAAACTAACAATAGTAATAATAATAATAATTGAAAAAATAAAATAATCTCCCAAATTGATAAGAAGCGATTTTCTCCCCTAATAGCCATGGGGAGTAATGGGACAGCAAGAGCATAAAAAGCTCAATAAAATCTGAGAATTTAGTATGCAAAAGTGATCCTAAATTCATTATTTTTATTAAAAATTTATTTTTATTAAAAATGTTTAATTAGGGGCCGGGCGGTGGCGCTGGAGGTAAGGTGCCTGCCTTGCCTGCGCTAGCCTAGGACGGACCGCGGTTCGATCCCCCGGCGTCCCATATGGTCCCCCAAGAAGCCAGGAGCAACTTCTGAGTGCATAGCCAGGAGTAACCCCTGAGCATCACAGGGTGTGGCCCAAAAACCAAAAAAAAAAAATGTTTAATTAATTCTCTACTCAGCAACTGCTGCTTGTTGAATTTAATCATGACAGCTGCACTCCCCATTGTATTCTCTAGAAAATTTCACATATTTACCTATTTATTTTCTATTCCTATAGATTATGAGCCACTTGAAATTAGGTAACTTCTCTATTTCTGTTTATTATGAAGCTGTTGCATATGTTAGATATCTAATAAACATTTATTAAATGAATGAATTTTGTTACATATGTATAAATAAATAAATAAACTATGCTTCTAGAACTCATAATTTAGTGGAGAAATTTTTAAATAACAAAGCACAAATGAGGACCAAATTAAACTAAAGCTTTCCCAATGTCAAAAGAAAATTTGCTTGAATTCTTTTTTAGAGATTTTCATTCACTGAGTTTATTTCATCCCCTTGTATTTTTTCTAAAATTTTTCTAAGTCGCAACCACTACTATCTTCAGTATCAGGAAATAAAAAAACAAAACAAAACACCCTTCTTTAAGAAACAAAAGAATAAATAAATATAATTGATTTATGCAAATTAATGAATTCTTAGGATGAAAGAACACTTTCATTTTCTGTCCATTTAACCCACTATTTATAAGATTGAAATGTAGTTAAGAATGTAGAAAAATTAAATAATAAAATATATTCCAAGAAAAGTTAATGGCCACATACTCAGCAGTTGATCAGAATAAAGAGGAAGTTGCTAAACCGGAAGATTAAATTGGTCTGTTGATCAAATAAGAAGAAGTCCCTCAACTTTCTTCCTGTAAAGTGTGGCTTTACAACACTCAGGATAAACCAAGGGTCCCTTTAAGGAGATTAAAAAAGATATTGATAGTTGGATCTATGCAGAAATCTAAACCCTGGGTAGGAAACATTTTAAGAAAAGAAAAAGCACAAATTTATCCTGCTCCTTGTCATGAGATCTGTTCTGGGAGTTGGCCAGCAGGACCTTTATATTATTGCTTTGTAGTCACTAGAACATAGTCTATTACTGGAGAAAAGCAGTGAATGTAGGAGGGAACTCACACATTTGTGTGGGCCTTGGATTATTACTGCACAGTAGAGGCCTACAGAAAGGGAAACAAGCCAGCTTAAAAGACTTTTAAAAAATTTTAAGACTATTGGATTCTGAATAAACAGAACTATGTACACTTCCTTAAATTCTTCTGGTTCTTTTCTGCAGTTTTTTCCTCGGAATCTGTGGTGTAATTTGATCCTGGTGACAGATGTGAGGTCATGTGGGAAGAAAATAAAAGCTTGATTAAAAACCAAAATTTAGGCTGCAAATAATTGTGTGCTGGAAGAAGGCATGTCTGTAGCTTGCTTGGAAAGTTCAAAGGAGATATTTAATGTGTAATTTATGAAGTTTTGGGACCCAAGAAGGGCTTTTGTTAGGGTGGAAAGCAGGCTGTTTGTGTGGAAAACAAGAAGCGGTATACAATGTGTGGGGAGAGCCATATCCTAACTCTAGGCAGTAGTTTTAAAATCCCTGGTCAGACTTTGTTTCCACTGTTTATTTGATAACTGGGCAAATTGACTTATCTATCAATGGATTTGAAAATACGATTTTTAAATATGTTTTTCACCCTGACTTTTTATAACAGTTCTAATGATTTTGTCTTAATTTTCTGTAATGATTTGAGTAGGCCACATCCTCAAGGAGGCATTTTCCCCTGACAATATCAATTGATAATATTCCCAAGTGTACTTCTTTATCTTCTTAGTTTTATGAACATTGCCTGAGTATTGTCTATCTGCCACCAAACCAGTGGTTTTTAATTTTTGGTTAGAAAAAAGTGAAGACATTTGTAAACAGAGAAAGGATAAATAATTTTAATCCCTAAATTTGGGGTAGGGTTCATGAGACATTATAACAAATTACCAGTACTACTTCTATGAAAAACAGATGAATCAGCATGATCTTAAGTAAACCAACTTTAATTCAATTCAAGCTTAATTCTCAATATTATTTTGCTGCAATGTGGTATTTTGACTTGTACTTTGGAACTGAATGAAGAAAAGTAAACCTTTCTTTAAAAATATTGTTGATATATTTTGCAATAGTGTTAATATTTTTGCTTTTGGTTTACAAAGTTACAATACCACTATAATGCTCCAAACTCCTCACTCTCCTGTTATCACTTCTGTTCCTTCCCACATACTCAATTCATATTGATAATTTCACCTCCTTTTTTTTTTCTTATTTTTATTATAACACTAGTTTATCAAGTTGTTCATAGCACAGCTGTTTCAGGCATGAAATGCTCAAACAACAATCCTACCACTGACATGACATATTCCCAACCAGTGCCCCTAATTTTCTAATCACCACCTTAGTCTGCCCCCTGCAGTCCCAAACAAATTTTCTTCATATTGTTTGTTACAACACAAAGGCAACTGGAACTATCAAAATAGACCAATAAGGCTCAATTTGTAATATTATGATATTTCTCAATAGTGTTACTAAGGTTATTATCTATTTATATATGAGTGTAGTTCTTGCTAGTTGAGCCTTCTGTGTTACTTTTTAGGCTCACTAAGCTTAGTGATCTTTTTTTCTACTTTCCCAACAGGTGGCAATGGTAATATCACTTTATTAGGTTGCAAGAATCTTTGTTGTTGTTGTTTTATTAATTTTTTATTTTTTAATTTATTATTTTATTATTGTCTTTGCTTTGTCTTCTGTATGTACAACTTATGAGCCAGATCATTTACATTTTTCCTTTTTTCTGGCTTATTTTGCTTTAAATAACACCCTTTTGTTTATTCAAGCCAGTGCCAAAAGCAAGACTTCATTTTCTTTGATAGCTGAATAGTTATTCCATTGTGTATACATTTGACAACTGTCATATACACTTTTGAGGAGGAGAGAGACCTTTACATATCCATCAAAGCCAAGTCTTGCCAACTTTTCATCAAAGGCTATTGTTACATGACAGATTTTCTGTCTGAGTGATGAGAGTGGGTGTTAAAATCTTCTACTACTGTTGTTCTGTTAATGCTTCTCCTTAAATCTATTCTTTTTGATCTAAAAACTTTTCTGGCTTTTCATTTAATGCTTAACAGATAATTCTTTGAGCAGGATGTGGCTCAATCTGAAAATACGTACCATTCAGGTTTGAAAATTGGGCCCCATCTCTGAATTTCAAAGAAAGAAAATAAAAAGAGAACAATGAAGGTGGAAGATAGATTGAGGAGTAGGGCGAGAAAGTGTTATTGAGTCTCTGGCAATGAGTTCTCAAGAACTAATGAAGCCAAGGTGGTTATTTAATTAGTTACTCAGTAACTGAGTCATCATGTTTGAACCAGGCCAGATCCATTGACCGACTCTTTTCTAGAACTAGATGTAAACCGAGCTGTTAAATATTATATCTTCACCAGCCCACACAGCAAATAGCTGGCTATCTCGGGAGAAGACCACTGGAAATGGAGTACATGCCCTTTAAACTCATAGTATTCGTAATAGTGCTTTGAATTCCTGGGCAACTTCATGTGTTTGATGATGTTATTCCTAAAGAGCACCCGAATTTATCAGAATGGACAGCTAAAAAGAGTTTACTAAACCTTCTACCATTATATTAATGACTTCATCGGAGATACAATGATTGCCAAAAATGTGCTTGCTACTGTACTTTTTCTTTATTTTTTTAAATTTTCCTTTCTTCTTTTTCAATTTTTTTGTTCTCCATTTTTTCAATGACTTTGCTTTCACTTATCTGGAAACAAATGTATTATAATCAAGTATGACAACTATTGATATATTTTCTTTAAATAAATGTAAAAAAAAAAGTTACTCAGTAACTTATAATATCTAAAGTTACTCATAATTACTAAAGTACTCAAAACCATTATAAGCGACCTACTTTGGGGATACAGGAACTGAGGCATGACTTAACTGGATGCTACCGGCACAGCCTTAGAAAAGGCTGTACATTTCTCAAGAAAGAAGCTCCATCAGGAACAAAGGGTTGTAATAAAGATGGATTGGGTATGACATTTACCTTGCATGTGACAGTCCTGGGCTCATCCCTGACAACTAATATGGTCCCCTGAGTCTGTCAGGCATAATTTTTGAGTTCAGAACAAGGAATAACACCTGACTGGCACCAGGTATGGTCCACAAACAAGCAAGCCAACAAAACAAACAAAAACTAAAATAAGGGTTCCAAGCTATTGACCTTAAAACAGCAGACAAGAAAATTGCTGCCTGGGACAATTTGGGCAAAAACCTATAAAAATCCACTCTGCAAAGTCCAATGGATCTTTTTTTTTTTAATTTTTGTGTGTGGGTAGAGTTCACATCTCCCTTTTGAGATATGTACTCTCTGCTCTGCTCTTCCCTCTAAAGAAAGTTCCTGTTCTTTATTAAATGATCACTTTCCTTTCTTCCTCATAAATGCTAAATTAAGCTGTTTTACTTCACTATCCATTTCTTTCTGATATTATTTTCTGTTAGGGGATAGAGACCTGAAAATCTTGTGTCCGACTTAAAATGTCTTCCCTGCAAAGAGCAATTCCTTGCTCCAGTCTGCGTTCCATGGTTCCCTGAAAAATCAGATGTCAGGGATCATTTCTTTTGCTTAGTAGGACTAGTGGAACCCAGATGTGGTTTGAAGACCTCATCATGAGGCTAATGAGATTCAGGGCCTGTACCAAGCAGTAGTTCAGAGTAGAGTCTCATCAGTCCTAGATTAAAATAGGAACTTATGACTGAGGTAGATAGAAAGAGTAGAGTCTCTTCTCAAGACTGATACCTCTTTAGTCTATCCAATTCACTAAAATAGTCTCACAAAACAAATTTTGAAGTATTTATTCCTTAGTGTGTCTATCCCTATCTCTTGTTACCTTCTGTAGTTGTTTACTTATAACTGGTATAAGTATGGCTATCATTGCATACTTTAGGTTAACAGAGGCCTGTTTTGTTATTTTTAACTTTTCACCCTTAGACTGTTTATCAAGTTCAAGTATATAAGGGATATTAGGTTGAATTGGATTTAGTTTCCAAAATTAAACAGTTATTTTGTCCCTTTTAGTTGGTAAATTTAATCTTCTGACATTTAAGAAAATTATTGATGTAAAATAATCTTTATTACCATTACTCCATATTTTTTATATTTTTTGTGGTCTTCCATGATACTTTATTTTATTTATTATACTATAAAGGTTAACAGCAGGGGCCAGAGCAGTGACGCAGAGTGGTAAGGCATCTGCATTGCAGGCGTTAGCTTAGGATGGACAGAATTTCAATCCCCCCCCCACCCCCTGCATCTTATATGGTCCCCCAAGCCAGGAGTGATTTCTGAGAGCATAGTCAGGTGTAACCCCTGAGCGACACAGGGTGTGACCTCCCAAAACAAAATAAACAAACAAAAAAGGTTAACAGCACAGTCTTTTGTGTTGCAATCAACTTTCAAGTGGCTTTTGGTAGTTAGTTTAGCCTAATCGTTTTTTTGCCTTAAATTTACCATGATATTTACATCTGAAATTCTTTTTATTTATTTATTTTTTTTGGTTTTTCGGACCACACCCATTTGATGCTCAGGGGTTACTCCTGGCTAAGTGCTCAGAAATGGCCCCTGGCTTGGGGGGACCATATGGGACACAGGGGGATCAAACCGCGGTCCTTCCTTGGCTAGCCTTTGCAAGGCAGATACCTTACCTCTAGCGCCACCTCGCCAGCCCCTACATATGAAATTCTAAGCTAATTTCTCTTCCCTGTTAGTGGGGCTGGGTTTGAGGGGTTTAGTCTACACCCAACTTTCTCAGGGTTACTCTAAGCATGCTACTTCAAGGGATTACTCACACTCATGCTTGGGGGACTATGCAGTGTCAGGAAACTGAATTTTTCATGCTAAACATGCATTCTAACCCTTTAAACAATCTCTACAGTCCTTTATTTACTTTTTAAATTAAAGTCCGTCTTTAATTTATTCTGGGACTACACTTTATTGATCTCATTGTTTCCCACATTTGATGCATTTTTATGCTTCTGCTACTGAGATGAAGTTCCTTTTCTTTTATAAAAGACATTTATATTTCTTGTAGAGTTAGTTGATAAGTCATGACTGCCTTCAGCTATTTGTCTGAAAATGTTTTTCTCGCTCCATCAAATCTGAGTTACCATCTAAATGGATTGAGGATCCTTGGTTGCTGACACTGAATGCATCATTCCATTTCATTAAGAAATACAATATAAGTTTTATAGAAGCCTTTTAATTTATTTATATTATTTTAACTTAGATATTCTTTATTTTTTACAGTCACAAGCTTGCTCTTTATTGAGTTTCAGTCGTAAAATGTCCAAAACCCTTCACTAGTGCACATCTCCCACCACCAATGTCCGCAATTTTCCTACTACCCTCTCCTTCCCTACCAATAGCTACTTCTGTGACAGATGTCTCATCTTTTTTTCCCTGTTTTTTTTAATTACTTTATTTAAACTTCAGGGTTTATTTAAATATCAAGATTTTTAATAATACAATATTGTTCCACAGATATAAAGTTGTTCATGATTGAATTGCAGTCATATAATATACAACAGCTTTCTTTTTTTTCTTTTTTTCTTTTTATTTTTCACAGCATTATTTATGGTACATAGTGACAACGAATGAGGGGCACTCCCACCCCAGTGCTGTCCTCCCTCCACCCCCATTTCCAGCATGCATCTCATATCTCCCTCCCTTTCCCCCAGAATACCAGTGCAACTGGTCTCCACTTTATAGCTTGTTGTAGAATAGATTGTATATTCTGTTGTTTGCGATAAAAAAGGATAAGAAAAAAAGAGAAGAAAAAGGAAGAGAGAAAAAATTGGCCACAACTACCAAAAAAAGAAAGAGAAAAAGAAGAAAAAAATGCAACCGGCTAATGGGAAAAGAAAAAAAAATCACCAAATAATAATCACAGGAGTGAAAAGGGAAGAGAAAAGTGGAGGAAAGAAGGAAAATAAAGTCAAAAACTAACAAATCAAAACAAGAAAAAGAAGGGGTGCTGCAGTGGTAGGGTTTGGCATTCCCTCCACTTTTTTTTTTTTTTTGTATAGGCACAGTAAGCATTGGGGGAGAATGGGAATTCCTGTGGCCTAGAAGATTCAGGGCTTCTCCATCCTTGAAGCATACAATCATGGGATCAACCCCTGGCTTCATAGGTGTTCATTACCTCATCTCAAGGGCTTTGTATGTGGTGCCAGGAAACTTTCCTCTCAGTTGTGGGTGAGACAATGAGGCCACTGTATCCAGCGTTCTTGGCATTTGTACAGGTCCTAGGACAGGGTCTAGGTTAGAGTCTTTACAGATATACAACAACTTTCATTACTGCACATTCCTCTCTACTGATCTCTCCAGGTGCTTCATGTTTATTCCAAGTGAACAAACGTTTCCCTGGTGTGATTCTTGGCTTTCATTCTCTAAATTTTTAATTCCCCCTTGCCTCAATTTTATTTTATTTTAATTGTATCACTCACTGATGTCAGTCCATTTTGTGGTATTTAACATACACCTGGCTGTAGGTGTGGTGGAAAATCACTTTTGGGACCAGGGATCACTGACAGCACAGGTGTCAGACTCAAACACCAGATCTTCCAGTTGGTACTTGGTATATGTAAAGAACCAGAAATTTGTAAACTGTATCATACAGTTGCAAAACATGTTCTGTACCTCTATTGTGCGATTACTCTGAGTATTTAGACTTTCTTTTAAAAAATTTAGACACTGAGATTTACAATAATATTAGTAGCAAAGTTTGAATCATACTATGTGTCAACACCACATCCACCATCAATATGCTAGTGATCATCAACCCCTGTCTGTATCACAGTCTCATCCATCTACCCTGCCATATCCTCTTGCTGTCCTCAGTTTTATAGGCCTCATCTCAGGACATGAAGCCATGGTCATATAGTATTTTCTTAATATGTTTTTTTCTATTCAGTATATATGAGACACTGTTCCATATTGTTGTTTTTGTATTACAATGCTCAATGTAAGAATGTTTAAAAATTTTCTAATTAAGTGTATCTGCAGAAAGGTTCTAATGTTTATGTTCAGAGAAGTCTATGAAAAGTGCTGTGAGATATGAACAGATATGTAAAAAGCTGATTGTTTTGAAAATTATGTATACAGTTTAATAGATGATGTTATTACAGTCAATTTTACTGTGCCTATGCAAAATAATCACTTTTGAAAATTCTGATCTGGGGTCTCTAGCAGAGAACAATAGAACATGTACCCTTTAATTTTATGACAAAAGGGGACATTGTTGGGTTATACCTTATTTTATCTAAAACAAAGTTTAGCCCTGATTTCTTTGTATCTGTTTGTTTTCAACTTGATTTCACCCAAAGCAAAGATTGTCTTACTTGTAACCCTAGGTGGGTTTACTGCACCACCCAGGGCGATGTCTGGACTCAATAAAAATGGTATCTCTGGCAGGAAGAGAGCTGAATACTAAGTAAAAGATTACCAAACTACACGTGTTTCACCTTCAGCCTGGTCTGTATTAGCTCTTGTGTTACCCTGATTCAAACAACATTAACCTGGGGCTGGAGATACAGTGCATGGGGTGATTTTTTTTTTTTACCATATCTTGACTAAGGTGAATAGCACTAAAATAAACATGGGAGTACAAGTATATTTGCAAAATAGTGCAAATATCTAAAAGGCAAGTAGATAACAGAAATTTTGAGTCATATGGAAGTTCAATCTTAATATTTTGAGAAATCTTTGTACTATTTTTCAGAGAGGCTGACCTATAAAATGTTTTCATCAACAATGTTAATAGTTCAGTTTTCTCCACATACACATCACCCTTGACTATTCTGTCCTATTCTTTTTTGGGGGGGAGTAGATTATGGAAAGGGGCAGACTTGGGTCACATCTGGTGATGGTCAAGGTTTTCTTCTGCCTATGCACTCAGAAATAACTCCTGGAGGGCTCAAGAGAACCATGTTGGAAGCTGAGAATCCAAATTGGGCAGGCCATATGCAAGGCCTTACCCAATGTACTAACAATCCAGCTCATTCATATTTTAATGTATTCTAATCTCTTTGGTGTGAAATAATGCCTTGAATTTTTTTATTTTTTTATTTTTTGTCCCCCAATTCACAATATAGACCAGGCATAGGGCCTGAGTTGAAGTGTATATGGGGTATATTTACTGTACCTCCTCTTTCTATACAGTCAGTGTAAAGAACACAGACTGTGGTAAGAATTGGGAGGCCTTATCTTTTCTTTTCTTTTTTTTTTGATTTTATATATATATAATCCTTCACCAGTGCAACATTCCCATCACCAATATTCCAAGTGTCCTTCCTCCCCACCCCACACAGGCCTGTACTCTAGACAGGCTTTCTACTTCTCTCATTCAGTCACATTTTGTTATGATAGTTCTCAGTGTAATTATTTCTGTGACTGCACTAAATGATCCGTGTGGTGAGCTTCATGTCAGGAGCTGGACCCTCTAGTCCTCCTCTATTTTGTCTCTGAGAATCATTACACAAATGTTTTTCATTTTTCTCAAAACCCATAGATGAGGGAGACCATTCTGTGTTTATCTCTCTACTCTGACTTATTTAACTCGACATAAAAGATTCCATATACATCCATGTATAGGAAAATTTCATGATTTCACCTCTTCTGATGGCTGCATAATATTGCATTGTGTATATGTACCATAGTTTCTTTAACCATTCATCTATTGACAGGCATCTAGGCTGTTTCCAGAGTCTGGCTATGGTAAACAAAGCTGCAATGAATATAGGTATGAGAAAGGGATTTTTTTATTGTATTTTTGTGTTCCTAGGATATATCCCTAGGAGTGGTATAGCTGGATCATATGGAAGCTCAACTTCCAGCTTTTGGAAAAATCTCCATATCGCTTTCTACAAAGGTTGGACCAGACGGCATTCCCACCAGCAGGGAATAAGAGTTCCTTTCTCTCCACATCCCCGACAGCACTGATAGTTATCATTCTGTGATGTGTGTCAATCTCTGTGGTGTGAGATGGTACCTCATAGTTGTTTTGATTTGCATCTCCCTTATTATTAGTGATGTGGAGCATTTTTTTATGTGCTTTTTAGCCATTTGTATTTCTTTTTTGTCAAAGTGTCTGTTCATTTCTTCTCCCCATTTTTTGATGCTAGATTTTTTTCTTATAAAGTTATGTCAGTGCCTTGTATATTTTGGATATTAGCCCCTATCTGATGGGTACTGGATGAATAGTTTCTCCCACTCAGTGGGTGGCTCTTGTATTCTGGGCACTATTTCTATTGAGGTGGAGAAGTTTCTCAGCTTAATATAGTCCCATCTATTTATTTCTGTTTTCACATGTTTGGAGAGTACTGTTTCCTCTTTAAAGATACCTTTAATCTCAATGTCATGGAGTGTTGTTCTATATACTTTATGGTTTTAGGTCTGATATCAAGGTCTTTAATCCATTTGGATCTTACCTTTGTACATGATGTTAACTGGACGTTTAATTTCACTTTTTTACAAGTGGCTAGCAGGTTGTGCCAACAAGACTTATTGAAGAGGCCTTCCCTGTTCCATTTAGGATTTCTGGCACCTTTATCAAAAGTTAGGTGATGATTTTTCTGGGGAACATTTTCTGAGTACTCAAGCCTGTTCCACTAATCTGAGCATCTGTCTTTATTCCAATACCATGCTGTTTTGATAATTATTGCTTTGTAATATAGTTTTAAGTTGGGGTAAGTAATACCTCCCCTATTCATTTACCCAAATATTGCTTTAACTATTTGTGGGTGTTTATTGTTCCAAATGAATTTCAGAAGTGTTCGATCCACTTCTTTGAAAAATGTCATGCTATCTTCAGAGGGATCGCATTAAATCTGTACAAAGCTTTGGGTAGGTATTATTTTCATTTTAATGATATTAATCCTGCCAATCCAAGAGCAGGGTATGGATTTTCATTTCTGTGTGTCTTCTCTTATTTCTTGTAGCAGGGTTTTATAGATTTTTTTTTGTATAGTTCCTTCACATCTTTAGTCAAGTAGACTTCAAGTATTTGAGTTTATGTGAGACTAATGTGAATGGGGTTGTTTTCTTAATATCCATTTTCTCCCTATCATGATTGGTGTATAAAAAAGTCCATTGATTTCTGTGTGTTAATTTTATAGCCTGCTACGTTGTTATATGCCTCTATTGTTTCTAAACGTTTTTTGATAGAATCTTTAGAGTTTTCTAAGTATAATATATCATCTGTGAACAGTGAGAGCTTGACTTTTTCCTTTCCTATCTGGATTCCCTTGTTATGTTTTTCTTGCCTAATTGCTATAGCAAGTACTTTCAGTACTATGTTAAAAAGGAATGGTGAGAGGGGGCAACTTTGTCTTGTATTGGAGTTTAGAGGGAAGGCTTTCAGTTTCTCTCCATTGAGGATAATATTTGCCATTGTCAATAGATGTAATAGATTGTAATAGATGGCCTTGACTATATTGAGAAAATATATATTGAGAAAATTTCCTTTTATTCCCATCAAGAATGGGTCTTGCACCTTATCAAATGCTTTCTCTGCATCCATTGATATGATCATGTGATTTTTATTTTTCTTCTTGTTTATATTGTGTATTATGTTGATGAATATACAAATGTTAAACCTTCCTTGCATTCCTGGGATGAAACCTACTTGATCATAGTGAATGATCTTCTTGACAAGGCATTGAATTCTATTTGCCAGAATTTTATTGAGGATCCTTGATTTTTTTAAATATTTCCCTGAAAAGTGATGAAATGCCGTTTTTTTCCTTTTTGCATTTCTGGGCCACATTGGTGGCACTCAAGGGTTAATCTTAGTTCTGTGCTCAGAAATTGCTCCTGGCTTGGGGAACGTTATGGAATGCTGGGGATCGAACCTGAGTCTGTGCTGGGTCAGCCACATGCAAGGTAAACGCCCTACCACTGTGCTACAACTCCAGCCTGCCTTTTATTTTTTTGGTACCAATTGACCTCTTAGTGAAATTTCTGTTTATCTCTTCTTCCCAGTTTTGATGGGGTGGCATTTTTTTTATTGTTGAGTTCAGTCAGTGCTTTTATATCTTAGATATTAGTATTTTGTCATATATGTGATGAGCAAGTACTTTATTCCAGTCTTTAAATTTCCTTTTTTTCCTAATCATTAAAAAGAACTTATTCTAGATTCTTTTGCTGGCACAAACTTCTCAACTTGATGTAATTCTATTTGATTGGCCAATTGTAGAGTTTTGGAGATGCCTCTAGATTTAATATCATTATGAACTCTCTCTATTTTTTTTAATTTTAAACTTAATTTATTGATTAATATAATTGGTTTTGGGGCCACAACTGGTGGCACTCAGGGGTTACTCCTGACTCTGCACTCAGAAATTACCCCTGGCAAGCTTGGGGGACCATACAGAATGCCAGGACTTGAACTGGATCCCTCCCAAATTGACCACTTGCAAGGCAAACTCCCTACCATTGTGTTACCTCTCCAGCCCCTCTCTATATGTTTTACTCAATGTAGTTTATGGAGCTAGATTAGAAATTCTTAATCTATATTTAAATTAACATGTATGTGCTAATATGTTAATAGGTATCTGAGGTGTGTGTATATATATGTGTGTTTATTAAAGTGTGGTTAGTCAGTTTTCTCAATATAATTGCTTCATTTTCATAACTAGATTCTTTAATGAAGATTAACTGTGCTTATACCCGAGGATATATCTCAACTTTTTTCCATTGGTCTGAGAGCCTATCTTGCTTCCTGTAACACATTGTTTTGATTACTATAGTTTTATAGCATAATTTAAAGTTAGAGCAGAAAAAACACCCATTTTGATTTTGCTCTGGATAGGCAAATAAAATGTTTGCCTGTTTTGACTATTTAGAGAGTTTTAGTTCTTCATATAAAATTAAACAGTATTTGGTCCATTATCTTAAAAATGCCAATACACAATTTACCTGTAGTCTTATCTGCATGATACTTTGGATAGGGGGTGCAGAGAGATAGCACAGTGGTAGGGCATTTGCCTTGCACTCAGCTGACCCAGGACAGAAGGTGATTGGATTCCTAGAGTCCCATGTGGTTCTTTGAGCCTGCCAGGGGCGATTTCTGAGACAGAGCCAGGAGTAACCCCTGTGCATTGCTGGGTGTGACCCAAAAACAAACAAAATTACTTTGAAAAGGTTGTCTTTTTAATAGTGTTAATCCTTCAAACATATTGTTGTTTTGATTTTTATGTTATTTCCAATTATTAAATTAATTCCTGATCATGATATTTGAGGAAACATTTGTGCATAACTTTTTTTTTTTGGGCCACACCCATTTGATGCTCAGAGGTTACTCCTGGCTAAGAGCTCAGAAATTGCACCTGGCTTGGGGGGACCAAATGGGATGCTGGAGGATCAAATCGCAGTCCTTCCTTGGCTAGTACTTGCAAGGCAGACACCTTACCTCTAGCGCCACCTCGCTGGCTCCTGTGCATAACTTTTTAAAAATTTTTTGTTCTTCTATTCCATTTATTTATATATTAAAAGATTATTGATTTCTTCATGATATTTTTAGCCTGACACTTGATCACATAACTCTATTGTTTTTAGGAGCTCTTTGTGAACTGTTTTGGGGATTTTGTAAGTATAATATGTCATCTGCAAAATATTACAGCTTGACTTCTATTTCAATTTAGTTAATGACTCTTTCTTGATTCATTACTTTAAAAGGAATTCTAAAAACTACATTGAACAATAATATGTTTTTTCTTTTTAATCTTACTCCCTGACAATATACATGGGGAATAACTAAATCCTCAAATTAAGTGAAAATATGCCCTTTCCATATATGGAATTTACATTGGATATTGAAGTATAAACCCAGTTGTAATTAACAGATCTCAGACTTTCAAATAAAGGCTTTGAGGGGGGATAAGGAAGGCAGAAAGTTGGCAGCCAAGATAATTTTAATTCTAGAAAATGTCAGGACCACATTTATGATTTATAGTTAAATGAAAAGATCCTGGATCCAAATCTGAAGTCTCATGGTATCTCTCCTGGAATGATTCCCAGGAGATCCAACATTATTTTCTCTGAAGAGTTAGCTCTCTGAACATTGTTAATTAGACAATTTTAAGAAATCCCCCAAATTCTTTTCATTTTTTTAATTTAAATTCCATGTTGTGGGGGACTGAAATAATTTATAGGGAACTTTCACAGAAAATTAAAGCAATATAAAAATGTTAGCTTTATACCATAGGATAGCAAGAGTCAATAAATGATGGAAATGGGGTGAAGAGCGTGACTTTTGATTTAAAAATCCTCTGAGTGGCACTGATAAATAACTTGTCATATGATCTCCAGGAAATTGAAGACTTGAGTAGCCATGTTTCCGAAAATACCTGCAAAACTCCATTCCCTGTTTTCTCTGTGGCTTGACTGCAGTTCATTGCTAGGTAGGTGAGAGCAGTAATGTTAGTCATGTAGCCCTTCTTCCAGGTTATTTCAGAAAAGTTGTAAGATTTACTTAGTCTTCATAAAGCAGTTTGTTCCAATGCTAAATACATCCCTAGATCATTTTTGTTTTTTTTTCCCTGTCTGCTTATTTTCAGTTTTCTGGTAAGTTTACTTTTAAAGATATTTTTAATAATAAAATTGCTAGAGAGTAGGGGCTGGAGAGATAGCACAGTGGTAGGGCGTTTGCCTTACAAGCAACCCAGGACCAACGGTGATTCAAACCTCAGCATCCCATATGCTCCCCCATGCCTGCCAGGAGCGATTTCTGAGCACTGAGCCAGAAATAACCTCTGAGCGCCGCGGGTGTGGCCCCAAAACAAAAACAAAAACAAAATATTGTTAGAGTCTAGGAGATAGTAAAAAGCATTGCATGTGAAACTCCGAGTCCAATGTTAGGCAAAATAAGGGAAATTGCACCTTAGAATGGCTCCAAAATAAAATTAAGAAAAACATTTGCTGAAATGGAATGTCACTTATGTAAATGCTGATTAGGCCTATAGGAATGCATGCTAGCATTTATTTTAAACTTTCTTCTGTACATATTTTTTAATTTTTAAAACTAACTTTTTGTTGTACTATACTTCTCTCAGGAAATTTTTCTGGAAGAAATTGGAGAAGAGAAGAGATCCAGAATGAAGTCATTTATTTATTACCACATATAAATATTTGTGAAACATTGACTTAGGAAAGTTTATGTTTGTATTTCTATTAGATAAAATCAGAATAGGAAAAGGGAAGATAAATCAAAGGACTAGGTACATGCCTTGCATGTAGGAGTTCCAAGTTTAATCCCCAGGACTATGTGGTCTTCCAAACACTACCATGTCTGACTTAGGTAGCTTTAGCATAACTGTATCCGTGCATGCTGCTGAACCAGCAGGTTTGAAAATGGAACCACTCAGTCCAATTGATAGATTATTACCACGATGTATCACTGGACACTCTGAGCACAGCTTTGGAACTAACTGCAATTATCGTCACTATCATCCTTAAAATAGATTAAATAACTGAGTAAGAACATTTAATTGAAATTGTTTGATACTTTATTTAAAATTGCCTGAATAAAAGTTTCTGGTCTAGTTCTTATATTGCCTATTAGAGATCCAGTCTATAAAATGCCAAGAGCTAGATGAAATAGAATCCCTCCAATTGCTTTTCCTTTCTTTCTCTTCTGTTTCATTTTTACTGTAAGCTACAGTGAAAGAATAGAATACCATCCTAAATTTTCTATTAAGACACCTAACTGGAAAATAAATGCTTTTTCTTCCGAGTATAAGAAAAAGTTAAAGAATTTGTCTATGTACAAATACTATCTATCTTTAAAAACAGAGAGTTAATTTTTATATCACAAATCTTCTTTTATTCTTCCAAACCAATACACACACACAGACATATATATATGTAGTGCATTCATGCTAAACTTCATGCTTCTAATCTTCCAAATATCATTAACAGTGCCAGATTGATCAGTAATGAGAATTTAGTATATATCAGGTTCTATATATACATATAAACATTGAATAATAATTTTACATTCAGGCAAAGAGATGTAAATTTGTTAAGTAATTTTTCTAAGACTTGATAAATGGTGGGACCATTTATTTGCTATACTGATAGAGATAGAAGCTCTAATAGCTCATGTTTTATTGATGTTTTATTATTTTTATCTTTTTTCTTTTAACTTGCAATTCAAATTTTTGTAAAAGGCAGAAAAGTACAAAAAAGAATACAATATTACTGATTTTTAAGATATCACTAGATATTTTAAGGTTATTTACAAATAAAAATCATAAAATAACTTCTTTTATGGCATTTTTATATTTCAAAATAAAATAATCCTAATAAGAATATTTTCTAAATCTTGACCCATTAAAAATACTTTATATCCCAGTTTTGCATAGGTCATCGTTTTCTACTTTATTGAGGTTAATGTATATCTTCATATATTTTATTTTCTATATTTGCAAAACATAGAATGATATATTGTTTATGAAAACTTGTAATAGTGAGGATTCCTAAGTTAGTTTGTAGTATAAGTATGTGCCTAGATGCTGGGGTAAGGTGAAAGTAACTTTATGGAATCAAAAATCTGCTATCTTCCAATATGTCTTCCAATATGGAGGGAAGCATTCAACCAAAAAGGAGAAAATATTGAAAGTTAATGAAGTGTCATATATGTCATTTGTGTATGTATCATACATAAAAGTACTATAAACTAGTAAACAAACAAACAAACAAACAAAAGAACAATGGCCTCTTTAGAAGACTACTGTGTGAAGACAGGGATGGGGTGAGAGCTTTGATAGAGAGAAGTGAACACTGGTAAAGGGATTGATATTGAAACAGTGAATGCATGAAACTAATCATGAATAACTGTAATTTAATAGTGATTAAAATTTAAAAACAATAATATCTGAATATCTTTATATGTCATATCAGTTTATCATCACTCTTTAAGTACACCTCCTCTAAGAGTTAAATAGTTAAGTTCTAATAATAACTTTTAAATCTTTGCTACTCTATTTAAACGTTTGATTGGCATTTTTCATGTTGAATTTTGTAGGTGCTCTAACCCTTTCATATCTATGAGTCAAAACTTTTCAGAAATCAAAATTTAAAGAAAAAAACCTTTATTTGTTTAAAGGAAAGTAAATATGGAAGATCATAGAATGTTAAGGCATCCCCCTAGTAATTATTTACCTCCCCTTTAGAAAGAGAAATACATATGGATTAGGCTAATTTGATGTTTGAAAGTTTCATGGGAAGCATTTCAATAGGAAGAAATGGTTAGCCTTCCTAACAAATGTTAAGAATAATATGAATATTCTAAAATTATACAACAATTTTGAGGACCAGAATGTTATTAATATATTAAATATTTAAGATATTAATATATTCTGAGTTTTATAGGAAACTGTGTGCCACATTGAACAAACTTCCTAGTCAATTATATATAATAATAACTTTAATTATGAGTATTTTAAAGCCTTTTCCCATTTATAGATTTGTTATAGTTCTAATGTTTTTTGTTCAGAGATGTCTTTGGGAGAAATAGAAAAGATTTCAATAGAGACTCCAGAGTTTTGTCACAGAAACAAAAAATATTTGCAAGGGTTTATGGGGGAAATTGGGTACTTAACTATCACAGATCAAGTTTTTCTACTTAGGAATGAATGAGCTATTGAAATTATAATTTTGACATTGAAAACTTGTTGAATCTTATCAGAAATATAACTGATACATTGTTTTTCTCTCTTTATGACTACTTTTCTGTTTTTAAGTTCTATAAAAAAGTCTTGATTTCGTAAATACCTGCTTACATCATTTATCTTTGTAGTAGATAATTTGGGAACCAATTATTTTATTGACATTTACTGTTATGTTAGAGACTAATATTAGTCTTTAGAAATTAAGAAAGAGGAACACTTTAATACCTTTCTTAAAGAATTCCAGTTTGTTAGCAGAGTGAGAAAGTAGCCCTTTAGATTTTTTGGATCCTGACAAAAGCCTAAAATCTTCTTTATTTTGTCCTAAAGTTTTGTTTAGGTTTGCACACAAAGTGTGTGTGTCTTACAGTTATTTCTAGAGATGTCCATAAGTCTATATCCTATATTTTGTTTGCGTTGGGGTCTATCAATTGTTAACTTTTACCACTCATAGCACAGGGTTCAAGATTGCTCCTAAAGTACTTAAGGGATCTCAGGGGATCATGTGGTGCTGAAGATCAAATCTGGAACCGTTACATGCAAAACGTGTACAATATCCGATTAAATATATCCCTAGAACTAGACAAATTACATTATATATTAAATTAATATAGAATTAATTGATATTAATTATTAATATTAACTGAATATTAAATTCTTTCTAATGATTACAGCTTCTTATTGACCTTATTTTCACATGTTGAGGTAATATGTAAAATAAAAAACTGACAAAAATTTGGAAAAGCCTATCTGAACATTTTTTGTAGAGGCTTATATAGTGAAAAAAAATTTTTTTTCCCTCACCACACTTGTATGAGAGGACCGCTTAATATTATTGAAATACACATCTGCCGCACATCGTTCAGTCATTGGAGGGCAGCACTCGGGTCCTCCTCGGAAGATTGGTGGGCAAGGGGTCTGTGTAACAAAAGACTCGAAGTTTTGGGTGCTGGAAAGTGCCTAAGAGCTTTGGCTTGAGCCTCTGCTACAAAGCAACTGCATTTATTTCTCTAGGTTTTTTATACATTTAACAGCGGGATATAGGCACACACACACACACACACACACACACACACACACACACAATTTAAAATACATCAACTTACAAGTTCCTCATTTCAACACATTCACAATTTTCTAAGCATGCTGACCTCATCAAGAATCAGATCCGGGCGGGTGAGATAGCACAGCAGTAAGGCGTTTGCCTTAGATGCAGAAGGACAGAAGGACGGTGGTTCAAATCCCGGCATCCCATATGGTTCCCCTGAGCCTACCAGGAGCGATTTCTGAGCATAGAGCCAAGAGTAACCCCTGAGCACTGCCTGGTGTGACCCAAAAACAAAAACAAGCAAATAAAAAAGAACCAGATATGATCTTAGTATTTCTAAACAATGGAACTCTGGTGATTGTCTATATTAACGATATGACCTAAGACTAGTGGTTAATGTGGTAAATTTTTATTTGATTTTAGAAACTTGACCAGGCTGAGCTGTGAGCAGAATTTTTATTACATTTAAAATGTTATAAATCCATCATTTTAAATCTGTCTGGGGGTCCAGGTTTAGGTCTCCAATCATGTACTGCTTTGGTCCAAGTCTTCCACAGCCTTCTTTATTTGCCTTTTTAGTAAATCCTTTTCTTCCTGTGTAAGATGACATTAAAGAGGCATTGCTTTTATTAATATTTCTAAAAAGGGCAATTTATAATAATACACTCTTTTCCTTCATGTACCGCTCCTCTGTTAACATCATACAATCCTGTATAAGGTAAGGGATCAGGTGTAGTTAATCCTATGCTAAGTGGGCCATAGTCTCTAGTCCTATATATAGGTGGTTCCTATGTTTTGCCCTGTATTAAATACATCGTGTGACTTGATTTTTCTTAGGAACATAAAAAATCCTGTTTCCTTTACCTGATCTATATCTGCCTTATTATAGGAACACTCATATGAATCTGTCACAGTCCTTCAAGTGCCTCTAGCTGTCAGGTTTTGTGCTACGGGCTTTTCCTTAGATTCTTCTATCAGAGACTTTTCTTCTTATAACTGATCCAAAGTTGTGGCTAAATGATTCTTGAAATTCTTCTTCTTTTTTATTACTTTTTTTTTTATTGTGACTGAAGTTCATTACACAGAATTATTTACAGTACATAGTGACAAAGAATGAAGGGCTTTCCCACCACCAATGTTGTTCTCCCTCCACTCCTGTTCCCAGCTTGTCTCCCACATATCCCTCCTTTACCCCCCAGGCAATTATTATTCTTAAGAATATTTGTAATAGCTTTTACAAAATTCCTTAATTTTCTGCTAAAGACTTCTTTTTTAAAAAATTATTCTCAGAAGTTTTTGTGTGATGCATAAAATCATTAACATGCTCTCAAATAATTATATTGTGGGTTTTCTATAGAACCCACTGTTCCCAGGTTAATGTAGCATGGAGTAAGAAAAACAATCATCATTGTTCCCAGAAGCAATACATGATGTGGGGAATATTTTCTTGCTTTGGGACTACCTGTCACTGTTCCAGGAGACTAACTTCCGTGCAGCTTTGCCTCAGGTCCGAGAGCATGACTTTTGCCATGTTACACAAACTCCACTGGAGTTTCCGTGGCAATCTTCCTGTTGTTAATTTACATCATAGTTAAAAAGACATTTGAATATAAAATTCTGATGTGTTGAGTAAGAATTAAAGGGACTAAATATCACTGTTGGTATCTTCTCATTCAAGACTTTAGAAGAAATAATGAACCTGAATTTGAACATTTGGCTCCACAGATGGTATTGAAAATCATTTGAATTTTGGGACAATAGCCTAAAATACTGGAATAATTGATTCTTGTATGATATAATCTATCTTACTAAAGAAGAAACATTTGTTTATCTGGAATAGTACATTTCACATCTGGAAAAGTACATTTCACAAATTAGTATTCACCAAAATTGTTGTCCAGATTCTTGGGATTTTTCATGAAACATCATGTCTATTAAATTATGGAATTGAGGGGGGGAAATTATGGAATTGCAAGTAATTAATCATATAACTATAAATTATATATATTTGCATTCCACGTAAACTATGAGGGTTCAGAATTTTTGGTCTATTATATAATTTATCAATTAAATATTGTCAAAGAAGGGACAGACTGAATAAAAATAAACCAAGATAATGTAATCAAAGGAAAATATGTTGACTTTTATTGAGAATATTAGCAACTAAAAGAGAACTGATCATAATGAAAGACATTCCATAGACTGAAGTTGAAAAATAATGTTATATAATATATATTGAAGGTTTTTGTTTGTTTTGCTTTAGTTTTTGTTTTTGGGCCACATACCGTGGTGCTCATGGAGCCACTTCTGGTTCTGTGCTCAGAAATCACTCCTGGCAGTCTCGGGGGACCATATAGGATACCTGGATTGAATCTAGTTTGGTCCCAGGTCAACCATGTGCAAAATAAATGTTCACTGTGCTAACTCTCCAGTCCCCTAAATATTAAGTTTTTAATAGTTGCTGAGATTACTGAGTTGAATATCTTAATAGAATATCTTAATTCAAGGAAAAATACTATTTAAAAATCAATATATATCTTTTCTACTATTAGAATACATAATCTATACTACCTAGATTTTTGTGTGTTTGGTTTATTACTCTTTGATTTTGTTTTACTCTAATCAATTAACCATCTATTGTATATTTTAAAAGTCATTGGATAAAATTTAGGTAAAGGATCTAGCACTTTTTTCTTTTACTTTCAGGAATTTAATACTAAAATTCTGACTGGAAAACTTGACCTCACAAGAGTAGGATGCTCAAAAGAAGGCAAAAGTAAGAAATTCCAGTATATAAATTGATGGTTGGTCAGTTAACATTTGGTTTTAATTTTGAAATTCTCCCTTTAACCTATGGCCAGATTATACTATTATGGCTAAAATGAACAAAATTAGCATTGTGTTATTACTACCATTCACATTAAAATGTTTTTTTTTATGAAAAATTTCTGCCAATACTACAGAACAGAAAGCAGACAATATTTAAAAACCAAATTGGCTCTTATTTTAATATTATTTTTGGCTTTGAGGCCACATTCAGAAGTGCTCAGGGCTTACTTCTGGTTCTGCATTCAGGGGTCATTCCATATGGATTGCCAAAGATAGAGCCCAGGTCAGCCATGTGCAAGGAAAGAAAACTCTCTAAACTCTCCAGCCTCTGGCTTTATTTTGTTTTATTTATTTTTATTTTGTGTGTGGGGGTCATACCCCGGAAGCGCTCAGGTATTATCATTATTCCTGGCTCTGTGCTCAGAAATCAGCCCTGGCAGGCTCAGGGAACCATATGGAATGCCGAGATTCAAACTATATTTTGTCCTGGGTTGGCCGTGTGCAAGGCAAACACCCTACCATTGTGCTATCTCTCTGGGCCCTCTGATATTATTTTAAAGTGTGAAAAAATCACCTCCATATCTGACCATCTTAGATCAGTTGCCTTTTCATTTCCAGATTTATTTTGGAAAGCTTTTGCTTACTAAAACATTTTGTGAACTTTTAGAATTAAGGACTTATGAATTATTTACTCAAAATCTATAAATCCAAGTTAAGACTTGAGGATCCTACTTGCTTACAACACCGACAGAACTACTTTAAAAAAGGGGGTTATGGGCAAAGTATGAGACTGTAAAAGTATGGAACTAAACTAATTCATTTTGTTTCTCTTTGTAAGGAAATAATTAAAACCATATAGTGATAAAAATATGTATGAGCTGGTCAAAGCTATGTGTATGTAGTTTTGAATTAATAAATATTATTCTATCTTAAAAAAACTACATAGATCTTTTAGGTCAGAAATATTGCTGAATCTAATGTCTGACTGAAACAAAAGCCAAGCCTTGAGAGTCGGAACTGATGTGAGAAGAATGGATGTATTCATATACTTATAGCCATTATATATGGAAGGTATCATGCCCCTCCAACTATTCTTACTCTCACGCTGGAGATAAGTTTCATATAGAAAAAATAAAATGGCATGATAGAGTGGGTTGGAGGATGGATCCAGTCATCTGAGTGCTCAACAAACATTCGTGGTTTGAAAGTCTACATCTGGGAAGAATTTTGAAATGGCAATCTCTGTCTCTAGCTGTGTGTATGACAAACATTCAAATACCTTTCTCCTTAGAACCTGGTGATTGTTCTTTTTCTTTAATTAATAGATGACAAGTGGTTTAACTTTAAATCTAATATGTATGAAATCACATTGTAGATTTTCTTTACATTTTCTTTTTGTTTTTTGGGTCACAATCGGCAATGCTCAGGGGTTACTCCTGGCTTTATGCTCAGAAATTGCTTCTAGCAGGCTCAGGGGACCATATGGGATTCCAGGATTCAAACCATCGACCTTCTGCATGTGAGGCAAACGCCTTTCCTCTATACTATCTCTCCAGCCTTACATCATAGATTTTCAAAAAGAAAATAAGGAGAAGCAAAAGCCAGGTGAGTAATGTCAATATAGATGTATATATGTATATATATGTACATATGCATCTAATTTACATATATATGTACACCTATATAGAGAGATGGAGAGAGAACAAGATGCTATCTCTAATTATTTCTCATATGAGTAAAAATTATATTGAATGGACTGGAAGATGACTCAAAAGTCTGAAGTACATCTATGTATGTGGGACCCCTGAGTTTGATCACTGGTATCACATGGTCCTCAGAGAAACTCCTAAGAGTGGTTTATGAGCTCCAACAAGTAAACCCTCACCCAAAACAAAATTATTGTGCATATCAATAATGTGCTTGCTAACATTCACAAATTAGATTTGAGAATTCACTTTCATAAAGACAGTGAGATAAACAGTGTTATCGCAAAGTCTGTACTATAAGTAGCAGGAATTAGTTATAGATATGAATATGTCTAATTAAAGACACAAAACCACCCTGGCACGATATTCCTTTAGGTACAAGAAACGTTTCTGAAAATGTCTGTATCTGTATTTTGAATATTTTCTTCCTGAGATAAAACAACTGGATAAACTATTATTTGTTAATTTCTTATTTCACTATATGCTATTTTACCATAATCATATAGTAAAATAAGAAATCAATATTTTAATTGATATTTTGATTTATAAGATTTTGTTTAGGGAGGCACACCCAGAAGTCAGGAGTTACTTCTGACTCTGTTATAAGCAATCACTCCTGGAGGGTCCCAGGCAAACAAATGGGATGCTGGAGATAAAATCTGTCCCATTGGCATGCAAATAAGTGCCCTACCACTAATGTCCTACATGCTATACTTTTTCTCTGGTCACATAAATTGGTCTCCAAGTAGAAAGCTGCCATGCTTGCTAGTTTATAGTATCTAGAGCAGAAAAGATCAGGAATAGTTTCAAGTTTATTTTAGGAAGCAAGTTTTGAGACATTCTGAGAAAAAAAAGAATGACACATCATCATGGAACATTTGAAGGGATATCTATTTGAAAGCTTGCAAATTATCTCTGAAACAATCCATATTTTAGAGTACAAGTGGCTCAATGAAGAACAAAAGAATATCATTTTTAAAATATCAATGACATTGTACAAAGAATTTGATGATGTGACCTGATAATTATACTATATATGAAAAAGTTGTGTGTAAAAATATTAAATTTTTACTATTTTTTATTTCCTTTACAAAATATGTCATCAGGTTAAGCATTTCCTCATAAGTATTTTTAGAGTGGCAAACAAGTTTCTTTGGTTTATATCACATATAATTTTCTGAACTATCTCAAATTTATTGGAGAGATTGTATTCTTTATGACAGTAAAAGGTAGACAGAAAAATAATACAAACATATTTGAGAGATTCACTTAATCTGTTAAAGAGATAGAAGTTAATAGATTATTAAAAGTAAATAAAAAGAACTATATAAAATCTTAAATTTTTGAATGTCAAAAAACCTGGGTTAAAACTCAAAGTTAACTGAATAGGAGAAATATTTGCATGCAATACATAAAGGATTGACATCCTGAAGATATAAATTTAGGGCATTTGCCTTGCAAGAGGCCAACCTGTGTTTGATCCCTGCATGCCATATTGTCCCATGAGCCTGCCAGGAAAGGTTTCTGAATATAGGAGTAACCCCTTAGCACCGCAGGTGTTGAATAACATAAATAAAATAAAATAAAGTGAAATAAAATAAAATAAAATAATAAAATAAATGCAGAAGCTAGGACATAGGGAAGAAAAAGAAGAGATATCATGACTGTGAAATAATAAAAACATGAATGTTGAGATTTGCTTCTACTCCAAGTCATGAGCATTTCACAGCTCAGAAAAATTTCTGGCAGCAAATATATGGGGACTTTATTCTATGATTTTAAGGAACTGCATTTTCCAAGCATTCTAAATGAGCTTGATAGTTTTCCTGAAGATAAGAATCTGAGTCATGAATATCTGGATTCTTATTTTTGTGACTGTAAGAGTGGAAGCCAGTGAAGGGTAGCCAAACATTTATCTTTAAGTATTGGAGACAACAAATAGGATTTGTTTCACATCACTAAGGATACTTGGACATTGTGGAGGTAAGCTTATTGATTAAAAAAATATCAACAAAGCAAATTAATCATCACACTTTGGCTGATCTCAGACTATACTTGATCTATTATCATAGTTTTACTTAAATAAGTAACTCACTCTAGATACTGAGTTTCGTTTTTATTAATATCTTTATTTAAACTAAATCTTGATTACAAATATGATTGAAGTTGGGGTTCAGTCATGTAAAAAACACCCCCATTCTCCAGTGCTACATTCCCATGACCAATGTCCTAAATCAACCTCCTCCCACCCCAACCCCGCCTGTAATCTAAACAGGCTTTCTGCTTCCCTATTTCATTCACATTGTTATGATAGTTCTCAATGTAGCTATTTCACTAACTGCACTCATCACTCTTTGTGGTGAGCTTCATGTCGTGAGCTGCACCTTCCAGGCCTCCTCTCTTTTGTCTCTGAGAATTATTGCAAAAATCTCTTTTATCTTTCTTAAAACTTATTCTGTGTCTATCTCTCTCCCTTTGGCTTATTTCACTCAGGATAATAGATTCCATGTACATCCATGTATAGAAAAATTCATGACTTCATCTCTCCTGATGGCTGCATAGTATTTTATTGTGTATATGTACCAAAGTTTCTTTAGCCATTCACCTGTTGAAGGACATGTTGGTTCTTTCCAGAGTCTGGCTATTGTAAACAATGCTGCAATGAATATAGGTGTGAAAAGGGGATTTTTATATTATATTTTTGTGTTCCTAGGGTATATGCCTAGAGTGGTATAACTGGATCATATGGGAACTCAATTTCCAGTTTTTGTAGGAATTTCCATATTGGTTTCCATAAAGGCTGGACTAGACAGCATTTCCATCAGCAGTGAATAAGAGTTCCTTTCCACATTCCACCAGCACTTCTCATTCTTTGTGATGTGTTCTAATCTCTGTGCCGTGATATGGTACCTCATAGTTGTTTTGATTTGCATCTCCCTGATGATTATTGTTGTGGAGCATTTTTTCATGTGCCTTTTGGCCATTTGTATTTCTTCTTTGACAAAGTACCTGTTCATTTCTTCTCCCCATTTTTTATGGAATTAGATGTTTTTTTCTTGTAAAGTTTCATCAGTGCCTTGTATATTTTAGATATTAGCCCTTTTCTGATGGATATTAGGTAAATAGTTTCTTCCACTCAGTGGGTGACTCTTGTATCCCAGACACTATATCCTTTGAGGTGCAGAAGTTTTTCAGCTTAATATATTCCCATCTGTTTATCTCTGCTTACACTTGTTTGGAGAATGCTGTTTCATCCTTGAAGATGCTTTAGTCTCAATGTCATGGAGTGTTCTACCTACTTGTTCTATATACCTCATATTTTCAGGTCTGATATCAAGGTCTAATTCATTTGAATTTTAACTTTGTACATAGTGTTAGCTGGGGATCTGAGTTTGCTTTTTGCAAGTGGCTAACCAATTGTGACAACACCACTTGTTGAAGAGGCTTTCCTTGCTCCATTTAGAATTTTTTGCCCCTTTATCAAAGATTAAGTGATTATATGTCTGGGAAACATTCTCTGAGTAATCAAGCCTATTCCACTGATCTGAGGGTCTGTATTTATTCCAACATCATGCTGTTTTGATAACTATTGCTTTCTAATACAGTTTAAAATTTGGAAAAGTAATGCCTTTCATATTCCTTTTCCCAAGGACTGCTCTAGTTATTTGGGTGTATTTTGTTCCAAATGATTTCAGAAATGTTTGATCCACTTCTTTGAAGAATGTCATGAGTATCTTTAGAGGTATCACGTTAAATCTGTACAATGCTTTGGGGAAGTTTTGCCATTTTAATTATGTTAATAGTGCATATCCATGAGCAGGGTATGTGTTTCAATTTCTGCATGTCCATATTTCATGGAGCAGGGTTTTATACGTTTCTTTGTATAGGTCCTACACGTCTTTGGTCAAGTTGACTCCAAGATGTTTGAATATATGTCACACTAATGTGAATGGGGTTGTTTTCTTAATGTCCATTTCTTCCCTATCACGATTGTGTATAAAAAGGCCATTAATTTTTGTACCACATTGCTATATGAATCTATTGCTTCTGAAGTTTTTTGGTAGAGTTGTAAGGATTTTATAAGTATAGTATCATGGAAACTGTAAACACTGAGACCTTGATTTCTTCCTTTCCTATCTGGATAACCTTGATATTTTTTTCTTGCCTAATCACTATAGCAAGGACTTCCAGTACTATGTTGAATAAGAGCGGTGAGAGAATAACCAGAATTTAGAGGAATGGCATTTAATTTTTCTCCATTAAATATAATATTTGCCATTGGCTTGTGGTAGATGGCCTTAACTACATTGAGAAAGGTTCACTCATTCCCATCTTGCTGAGAGTTTTTATCAAGAATGGGTATTGGACCTTATTAAATGCTTTCTCTGCATCTATTTATGTAATCATGTGATTTTTATTTTCTGGTTCCTTATTATGTTTATAGATTTATGGATGTTAAACCATCCTTGCATTTCTGGGATGAAACCTACTTGATCGTAGTGAATGATCTTCTTGATGTGGCATTGGATCTCATTTGCCAGGATTTTGTTGAAGATCTTTGCATATGTGTTCATCAGGGATATTGGTCTGTAATTTTATTTTTTGGCAGCATCTCTGTCTAGTTGTTATCAAGGTGATGTTGGCTTCAAAAAGTTATTTGTAAGTGTTCCCACTTTTTCAATTTCATGAAAGAGCCTGGTCAGGATTGGTAGTAGTTCCTCTTGAAAGATTTGAAAGAATTCATTAGTGAGTCTACCTGGGTCCAGGTTTTTTTTTTGGGGGGGGAGGAGCAGACATTTGATTACCATTGTAATTTCCTCAGTAGTGATGGGGGTGCTTAGATATGCTACATCCTCCTTATTCAACTGTGGAAGGTTACAGGAGTCCAAGAATCAATACATTTCTTCCAGATTCTCATATTTGGTGGCATAGAGTTTCTCAAAGTAGTCTCTGCTTACCCTTTGAATCTCTGCAATATCTGTAGTGATCTCCTCCTTTTCATTTCTAATATAGGTTATCAAGTTTCTCTCCCTCTCTTTTTTCTGTGAGTTTTTCTAATGGTCTATCAACCTTGTTTAATTTTTTCAAAGAACCAACTTCTGCTTTTGTTGATGTTTTGGATTAATTTTTGGGTTTCCACTTTATTGACTTCTGCTCCAAACTTTGTTATTTTCTTCTGTCTCTATATATTTGGTTCCTTTTTGTTGATAATGTTCTAATTTTATAAGCTGCATCATTAAGCTATTTAGGTATGCCCCTTCTTCCTTCCTGATGTGTGCTTGCAAAGCTATAAACTTTCCTTTTCAATTTTGCTGTGTCCCATAGATTCTGATAGTTTGTGTTTCACTTCATTTATTTCCAGGAAAGTTTTGTTTTCCTTTTTGATTTCATCTCAGAACCACTGATTGTTAAGTAGTAGGCTGTTTAATTTCCAGGTGTTAAAGTTTTTCTTCTGTGTCCCTTTGTAATTTATTTTCAGAGACTTGTGGTCAGGAAAGGTAGCCTGCAAAATACCTATCCTCTTGATTTTACAGAGGTATGTTTTATGTGCCAGCATGTAATCTATCCTGAAGAATGATCCATGTACATTGGAGAAGAATGTGTATCCTGGCTTCTGGGGATGGAGTGTCTTATATATATCTACTAGACCTCTTTTTTCCAGTTCTCTTTTCAGGTCTAATATATTTTTGTTGGGTTTTAGTCTTGCTGACCTATCAAGTATTAACTGGGATAGATTGAGGTCTCACACAATTATTGTCTTACTATCGATATCCTTTTCAAATGTATCAATAATTGTATTAGATATTTTGCAGGTCTCTCATTGGGTATATATATATATATGTTTAGTAGTGCGATTTTTTCCTATTTAACATATCCATTGTTTAATCCTAAGTGTCCATCTTTGTTCCTTACAACTTTTCTGAGTCTAAAGTTTGTGTCATCTGATATTAATATGGCCAATCAAGCTTTTTTAAGGGTGTTGTTTGCTTGAATGATTTTTCTCCAGCCTTTGACTTTTGAATCTATATTTGTTCTGAGTATTCAGGTTTGTATCTTGTAGGCAGCAGAAGGTTGGGTTCATCTTTTTGATCCATTTAGCCAGCCACTCTGTGTCTCTTAATTGGTGTATATAAGTTCATTGGCATTTATGGAGATGTTTTTCATGGGATTTAATATCATCTTTGTGTATAAGATTGGTGTGTCTTTTGGTTTGTCTTGTCTTAAAGTAGACCTTTCAGTTTTTCCTTTAAGGCTGGTTTTGCATCTGTAAAATCTCTGAGCTGTTGCATATCTGTGAAGCCATGTATACTTGCTTCAAACCTGAATGTGAATCTGGCTGGGTGCAGTATTCTAAGTGAAGCGTCCATTTCATTCAGTCTTGTCACAATATCCCACACTGTCTTCTGTCCTTGAGAGTTTCTTGTGACATGTCTGTTGTAAATCTTATGGATGGTCCTTTGAATGTAATTTCCCTTTTTTTAATCTTACTGCTTTCAATATTATATTTCTATCTGTAGGATTCGTCATTGTGTCTAGAATGTGTCTAGGGGTGTTTTGCTTTGGGTCTCTTTTAGCTGGTACTTTTTGGGCATGCAGGATTTGATTGCATGCAGTCTTTAGCTCTGGGAGTTTCCCTGTGATTTTGTCTTTGACTGTTGATTCTTCCTAGGGATCTCCTTCCTGGACCTCTGGGACTCCAATGATTCTTTCCTTGTTTCTGTCAAGTTTATCAAAGACTTCTATTTCCATCTGTTCGCATTTCTTGAGTACTTTTTCCTATGTCTGATTGTTTACCTTCAGGTTCTTTTCCAATCTCTTCTGCTGTATGGAGTTGTTATGCATTTCATCTTACAGTTCACTGATTCTCTCCTCAGCTGCTGTTACACTGATGGAGAGGCTTTCCATTGAGGTTTTCAGTTCAGTTACCATGTTTTTCAGATGTGTTATTTTAGTTTGGAGTTTTCTGATCTTTTTGTGTTCTATTCAGCTAGAGTTATGTTTTCTTTATTTTCCATGAGGATGCTCCATATTTCTATTCTAAGCTACTTATCTGAAAGATTAATCAGATGGTTGGTACTTTCTGAGTCATTGGAGCTATCATCTTCATTCTCTGTGCATGATGTTTGCCTGTGAGGTTTCCCCATTGTTACTCTTGTAGCGTGTTTTTTTCTGCTTATTATTTGTTGTTCATTAGTTAGAAAGAGCATGTGGCTGCAAAGTGAAGTGGAGTGGCCATGCTCTTCTGGAGCCTCTAGCAGTCATTTTTTGCTAGGCCCTCTTTTGCCTTCTCAGGAGAGGTTCAGGAGACAGAAAAGTAGAGAAATAAGCAAACTCAACAGCTCCTCTCATTCTCTCCCATTTGCAAATCTCACAGCAGTGGCAACCCTACCCCTTGCCTACACAAACAAAGGATCAAGCTGCTGCCAGGGCTCTGATGGTAGCTGGTTTTCACTCAGCCTTTCTTGGCCTTTCTGTCTGTTTGCCTCCAGGAGACGGTCCTCATTGGGCCCTTCTTGGCCTTCTCAAGAGAGGCTCAGGAGAGAGAAGAGAAGAGAAACATGCAAAGCTGACAGGTCCCCTCAGCCTTTCCCAGTTGCTAATCTCACAGCAGGGACCAGATACTGAGTTTCTTGAGGCCAGAAGCCCTCATGCTTTTCTTTTTCTTTTTCTTATACCAAGCATAGAAAGTTATACTTAAAATGACTAATTAATGATTGTTAAGAAAATGAAAATTTTAGTTTAAAATCAAATAGAAACGTTAATATTGAATGACAAATGGTTATTTTAATGTTTAAAAGGAACCAAAACCATACATGTTAAAGAAAGAAAGATAGTAAAGGGACTAAGGCCTAACACAAAACTGACCAAGGTTCACTCTTTAGCAGTGCATACAACCTGAGCATCAGCAGAAAGATCCAGGAGCCAAGAGTAGTCCCAGAAGACCACAAAATGTGATGCTTAAAAAGCAAACATAAAATGCAACAAAAAATTACAGGTATTACAATATCCAAACAATAGAATCAGGCTAAAAGCTTACTGAAAAATGATGGTTAAAAATCAGTGATATATAATATGTATTATATATTAAATCTATCCATGGAGTACGTTGTATCATTTCAAAAATATTGTATGTTTTGGGACACAGTAGATATAATTTAAGGTGATTATATTGACTAAAATAATTAAGGAAGTTAAATATAATTATCTATGTGGATCATAAATAAATAAAGTAAATTAGCTGGTAAATAAAACTATAAATAAGATTTGGTGAAAACTATACTGTTTTGTCAGACAGTGGAAGCAGGGGATAAATTTGTAGACAGGGCCTTTCAGTAATGCATGCAGTAAATCATATTCAGATATAGTGGATTGATTCTAGAACCACTGAATTTCTATATTTTATTTTATTTTTTGGTTTTTGAGTCACACCTGGCAGTGCTCAGGAGTTACCCTGGCTCTACGCTAAGAAATCACTGCTGGCAGGCTCAGGAGACCATATGGGATGCCAGGATTTGAACCATCATCGTCTGTCCTTCTGTGTGCAAGGCATACACCTTATCTCCATGCTATTGCTCCAACCCCCAAATTTCTATATTTTAAAGTGAGGATATATTGATAAAAATGGTATAAAGTTAGTAAAAAAATGTAATACTGAGTTCAAACCCTGACATTGCAAACAAAACAAAAGAAATAAAGCAAACAAAACACATAAATAAAAAGCAAATGTACATTCATAGTCCAGTATGTATAATTTTAAATGATTAATTTACTTAATTAGAAATAATTTTGCAATCTATAAAACTATTCTATATTTATATCATAGAATCCATAATGGGATATTATAGAATTCCATGTTAGATTAAACATATAGAGTACTTGGTCAGTTTTATAAAAATTCCATTTTGTCATTTTGGGGTATTTTTTACATTTTTATTATTTTATTTAAACTCCATGGTTTACATAGTTCTCATAATACTTTTGTGTCATAATACTTTTATACTCATAATACTCACAATAATTCTAATACTACTACTAATAATACTCATAATTCTTTTATGTCCATGTTTTATCACCAATCCCACACCAATGTAACATTCCCTGTCCCATTGTTTCATATTCCTACCCACTCCAAGCCTATACCATAGGCTACACTAATAATTTATTTTATACTGTTTACAACTAAGTAGTAAGAGAATTATCAAAAAAAAACTTCAGTAAAAAAAATTTGCAGGGGTCAGAGAGATAGCATGGAGGAAGGGCGTTTGCATTCATGCAGAAGGTCATTGGTTGGAATCCTTGCATCCCATATGGTCCCCCTAGCCTGCCAGGAGCGATTTCTGTGCATAGAGCCAGAATTAGCCCCTGAGCGCTGCTGGATGTGACCCAAAACAAAAAAACAAAAAATTGCAAAAATAGTTCTATCTCACAATTTGATCATGAAGTCATTGTCCAAAGGTTTACTAAGTTGTATGTTGCTAGTTGATCATTCTGAATCATTGATTTTGTTTTTTAACTTTATGTGGCTTTAATACTACTTTAGCATCTAATTTGATGCATTCAAACAGGGGTGTCACAATTGAAAAAATTGGAACTATCACACTGCTATATACTTTTTTTAAATTTTGTTTTGTTTTGGGGTCACACTCAGCAGCGCTCAGGGTTTATTTACTTCTGGCTCTGCTCTCAGAAGTTGCTCCTGGCAGGCTCCAGAGATCATATGGGAAGCCCAGAATCGAACTGAGTCCATCTCTTAGGATTGGGTGCATGCAAGTAAAATGCCCTGCGATATACTTTCAAGTCTGTAACTGATATGGGGGTGACTGTGGGACTTGTCTATGGCTGCCAGGGCTTCCAGAATGTACTCCACATTCACTTCAAATAGACCTTAAAATTTTCATTTCATATACTGGCATACCTGGAGTTTGGGCGGGTTATGTTTCTCTAGAGATCAGTGTTGAAGTGGTGAAGTTGGAGCTTCCATAGAGTAGGAACTGGACTCTCCCCTCGGCCAAAGAGTGCCTCAATGTTCAGCTGTGAGACCTGTTTGCTCACAATTTTTCTTTTCTTAGTTTACATTTCTTCATTTATTTCCCTGTTAAAGAATGCTTTGTTTTTATCCACTTTGCACTATTCATTATTTGTTTATTAACATTTAATTGAATCACTGTAAGATACAGCTACAAAGTTATTCATGATTGCATTTCAATCATACAGCGTCCAACATACATTCCTTCACCAGTGCACATTTTCTGCCACCAATGTCCCCCGTTTACTTATCTTTCAAAAATATATGAACTGGTTAGTGGGCTGTCATATTGCTTTTATAGAGAAAAAATATCCTGGGATATGTTTTAACTCCAACATATTGATATGAATTTAGACTCTTTTAAATAAAAACACAGATACTTAACCTTATTTCTCACTACTAAAATAGTACATTATAAATAAGCTTCTCAATAATATTGGATGCAAAAATAATTATAATAAAAATTAATTCTTACATAATGATCATTGTACCAGACATTATTTTTAAGTAATTTGTACATGTAAACCGGAATAATCTTTTAAAATAAAACCTTTCCTGTAGGCACTACTAAACAAGTAATGAGCAAACAATAATTATAAAATCAAATCTTAATTTTCTATTGAGCTGTGTACTAAAAATACTTGTAAGAAATAAATTAGAAATTAAAATCAATATAACTATATATCAAACTCTGAAATTCAAATGACAGAAGTTATCACACATTTTTTATGTCTAACTTCCAAAGAAACTACCAAGCATTTTTGTAATGGTTTTTTAAATTTTTTAAAGTTCCAAATATAACTTTGGAAAGTCATTAAAATACTATTTTATCTTTTCATAGATTATTTATGAAAATTCTAATAGTTCTATATCTTTTTTAGATTCAATTAAAAAATTAATGAAAGCACTAGAATTTAACAAGCTATTCGTGTTGAGTTTTAGACATACAATGTTCCAGCACCAATCACACCAATGTTCCCAGGCTCCTTATCAATATTTTCCTCTTCCAGTCTGTCATTTGGAGAGGTAGTCTTTTAAGTTTGGTTGTTAAGGTTGGTTGTTAATGTTTGACTCTCATAATTTCAGTGTTGTTGACTCTGTGGTATGGTAAGTTTTTTTGTTCTTTAACACCATCAGTGTATCAGAATCCCCTTGACCTCTGCATCCCATTATTTTACCTCTGTCTTTAACCCCCTCCAGTTTATTTCTTTTCTTCTAGGCAATCCCTTTTAAACATTACTTCATGCAGTTATTCCAAATGCTACATATAAGTGATACCATCCTGTGTTTATTCTTTTTTTCTGACTTGCACACCTAACATGATATTTTTTAGTTTGATCCATGTTACAGCAATTTGATGATTGCATCATTGCTTATACTTATGCTGTATTCTATTACATGTATGTATTTATACTTACATATACACACATGCCACATCTTACTATCCAATTATCTATTATTTGACATCTAGGTTGAGAAATGTTAAGAATGTTTAAGGTACATAATGTTTAAATGTTTAATGTACATAATGTTTAATGTACATAATGTTTTACATAAATGTTAAAAATGTCTAAGGTACATGAATGGTTTATAAAACCATTCATGGTAGGGTTTACTGCATAAAATACTCAAACATCACACTATTTAGTACAGTGTCCACTTCCCTTCACCATTGTCCCAATAATATGCCTCCGTCCTGTTCCCCTCCCCTGCTCCCCTATGCTCTGTGGTAAGCATTCTACTGTTCTCAGTTTCTATTAACCTTTTGTATTGGTTATTAATTTATTACGTTAATCAATATCTTAACTATTATATCAGTTTGCACCTGTTCCTCTTCTGATTAACTTCACTCAGCATGATGCTTTCCAGGTAAATTTATATAGCATGAAATTACATGATATAATCTATTCTTAAAGCCAAGTGGAATTCAGTCGTGTGTATATACAATGCTTTTTTTAGTCATCTGTTCTCAGATTTGGGAGTAGATGTCAGATTTTGTTTATTGTAAATAGAATTACAGTCAACACTGGAATATAAATGTTTTCTGAATCACTTTTGGGCTTTGAGGTATATCCCAAGATATGGAATTACAGTCATGTGGAAATTCAGTTCTTGTAACTTGGAAACATGACCACATTGTTTTACCAAAGAGATCCATTAATAGTATCCAAAACAAGTCCTTTTTTACCTACATCAAGCTGGTTGTTTTGGCTCTTTGTAATTTAGGCCAATTTCCTTGGTGTAAGATTATATCATATATTATTCTAATTTTAAATTAGAATTAAATTTAATTAAATTTTAAATAAGGGATTTACATATTTTTTTCAAATATCTCTGGGCACAAGTATGCTTTCTTGAAGTTTCTATTTATTACTTCTCCTCATTTTATAGTGGTACTGATTATTTTCTTTTTTTTTTTTTTTTTGTTTTTTTTTTTGGGTCACACCCGGCAGTGCTCAGGGGTTACTCCTGGCTGTCTGCTCAGAAATAGCTCCTGGCAGGCACGGGGGACCATATGGGACACCGGGATTCGAACCAACCACCTTTGGTCCTGGATTGGCTGCTTGCAAGGCAAATGCCGCTGTGCTATCTCTCCGGGCCCTGATTATTTTCTTTTTAAAATGTTCTACCACTGATTGATATATTTTAGCTGTATATAAGATGTGTGATGCAAATATTTTATCAGAGTATATGGGGTATCTTTTATTTTGATCATTATTTCCTAGTTGGAATAGAAGCTTCTTAGTATGATGTGGCTTCATTTGTTTATCTTTGCTTTTAGTATCTTGGTCAATGGCATTGAGTAATTAAAGATACCTTTAGATTTAATGTCATAAAATGTTCAAAATTTCCAAAGCAATTTTGAAAAAAGAAAATAAGAAATTTTTATTTTTTGAAATTAAGTTATGCCATAAACCTATAATAATTAAAATTATGTGACAGTGGATAATAATCTATGACCAATAAAATAGAACTGAGAAGTCAATGAAAAACTCACAAATTTATGAATTTAATATATATCAAAAGAAATTGGATGCAGAAAATTTTTGTGAACTATGATTTTAGGAAATTGATAATTCAAAAATGTAGCTGGGTTAATTTATCATATTTTTTACAAAAAATAATTCAAAGTGAATTCAGTCAAGAATCCATAAATACAATGAGAAAATAAACAAAACTGGCCCACAGAGATATATTAAATGATTTTACTCTATTACTAAAGATAACAAAATTCAAATATATCAATTTTTCTAATTTACAAATTAAAAAAAACTTATGCTACATAAGAACTCCTCCTGAATGGGGAAAAATAACTGTGCAAAATCCATCAAATAAAAAGTCAATATCCAAGATTTATAAACACTCACAAAACTCAACTACAGTTACACAAACTATAATCCCATCAAAAAAGGGGCAGAGGAAATGAATAGATACTTCCCAGAAGAGTATAAATGGATGATAAGTAAAAATATCTATCATTGTTTTTTACCAGCAAATTACAAATTATAATAATATTAAGATAATGAGAGCCTGATTTACATAAAAATGTTGGAAATTGGAGTGGATAGATATTGAAGTGATAAGAATGCCATATATGGCTAAACCCAGGTTCGATCTCCAATATCCCATATATTGAATTGAATCCCATAAATTGAACACAGAGCTAGGAATAATCCCTGACAATATCTGGGTGTATCCCAGGAGCCTAAAACATATAAGAAAGATTAGAAACAACCAAGGATCTGAAAAAGGAATCTTCTTTCACTGTTTTTTATCTTTATTTAAGCACCTTGATTACTAATATGATTATAGTTGGGTTTCAGTCATAAACAGAACACCTCTTTTACCAGTGCAACATTTCCATCACCAGTGTCCCCAATTTTTCTCATCCCCTCCTCCTGCCTGTATTTGAGGCAGGCATTCTACTTCTCTCGCTCATTGACATTGTCACCAGAGTTGTCAGTACAGTTATTTTTCCAACTATACTCACCACTCTGTGGTGAGCTTCATATTATGAGCCAGTCCTTCCAGCCCTCATCTCTATTGTTTCTGGGCATTTTTACAAGATGTCTTTTATTTTTTCTTAAACCCCATAGATGAGTAAGACTGTTCTGTGTCTATCTCTCTCCTTCTGACTTATTTCACTCAGCATAATAGATTCCATGTACATCTATGCATAGGAAAATTTTATGACTTCATCTTTCCTCATTGTTGATGGGAATGTGATATTTTTTGTTCATCCTGTGTGTAAAATATTATGGAAACTATTCAAAATATTAAAACTAAATCTCTCACTCAGCAATTTCACTTATTGACTTCTATTTCCAAAACACAAAAGAATTAATTTAAAATATGTAAATAGCTATATTAATTTTGAATATAATGGCTAAGATATGGAATCAATTCAAATGCCAATAAAAGATGAATGCAATACAATACAATTGTAACAAAAGATGAGAAAAATATATTGTGAAATGTGGCTAGAAGTGAAAGTATAATGTGAAATAAAATAAATCAGAGGATGAAACAAATGCTAGATAAGTTCATGTATCTTTGGACTATAAAATATACAAAACAAGGAATTAGTCATCATTTAATTGCATACTTAGTTAAAATTTAAACTTTCAAAGATCAATTCTTGGCTCCAATATTTACTTATTATACAACACTTATTCATTTTCTTGCACTTTATCTACAAGATTTTTCATCATTTAAGTGAGAGCTGCAATGATTTTAAGGCTTTTATTTAAAATAAATTAGGAAATACATCAAGAAGTTGTCACATTTCCTATTACACACAAAAAATCAAATAGATTTTTCTTAGCTATGATTTTAACATAATAGCCAGATCTTGGCCAGCATTGAGACTTTGCACTAAATTGCTGTTCTCACTCACCTAAATATTTATGCAGAGTGAAAGATGGCATTAATGCCATTACATTAGCTGTTTTCATCTTTATTTTTTCCACACAGTAATTTTCAGGGGTTACTCCTGGCTCTGATCTAAGGAATTACTCCTGGTAGTTTTCACAGAACAATATCCCAAGTCAGTCAATTGTAAGACAAGTGGCTACCAGCTCTATCTCCCCTGACCTTCTCCTCCTTTTTCTTTTAAAGTAATTTCTGCTTCTTAGACCAAAATTTCATGTTGTAAATCTTTTTTAAAAAATGCATTGAAATATGACTCATTTCTTTTTTTTTTTTTTTTTTTTTTGGTTTTTGGGCCACACCTGGCAGTGCTCAGGGGTTACTCCTGGCTGTCTTCTCAGAAATAGCTCCTGGCAGGCATGGGGGACCATATGGGACACCGGGATTCGAACCAACCACCTTTGGTCCTGGATCGGCAGCTTGCAAGGCAAACGCCGCTGTGCTATCTCTCCGGGCCCAGAAATATGACTCATTTCTAATGAATGGCACCTGCCATTTTAGAATTTAAATCTATTTTAATTTATACATGGGGATATACTTAATTTTTTTCTAAAAAGAAAATACAGCAGAAGAAATTTCCTTTATCTTTTCGCTGGGGCTAAATATGATGCCTAGAACTACAATAACCAATTTCTGACTATGTGAGGATTTAGTCTATAAATAAGTTTAGGATCACAAAGATCTAACAATATGTAATTTTATTCTCTGTATCTATCTTCTTATAGGTCTGTAAAAAAAATTGGTATGGGGTTACTTTAAAATTAAAGGGAAGAATTAGCAGATATTATTTGAAGTAAAAATACATAATAATATTTAATGTAGAATTTTAAAGACTATTTTATTCTCTGAGACAGGAAAATGTCTCCAGTGGGCTTTGATTTCATTATTTCGTACTTCAATATTTAGTGCATTGAATAAAGGATGTCCCTGTCTTCCACAAACTCACAATCTTGCATGGCAATAGAAACTCAGCAAATAATAATGGTACATAATATATTTACTCTGTATGCTCAAGACCCTAAGGAGAGACAGAGAAGAAAAAAAATTTTGGCATTCATAGAAGCATTTGCTCAGCTTTTGAAATCTTTGCCTTGTCTTGTCAGTTAAATAATGTTTTTCAGATACACAAATAAAGCCTATTACAAAAGTGTAGGAGAAAAATCATAAAAGAGCATGAAATATTTTTAGTAATCACCCACTAGTACTTTATAGATCAAGATAGCATAGATGGCAAGTAGCAGAAGTTGAGTCTGAAATGGTTATAGTGTGAGTCCTTCCTGCTTCCTTCCACTATCATAATTTATCTCTCCACAGCTTTCAAATAAAAAACTTTCCCAGATCTCACATATTCTTCTTCTGACAGCTTTCTTTTTACCTAAAGCTGTTTGTTTGTTTGTTTGTTTTGGGGCCACACCTGGTGATGCTCAGGTTACTCCTGGCTATGGGTTTAGAAACCGCTTCTGGTTTGGGGGACCATATGATCGAACTTCGGTCCATCCTAGGCTAGCGCGGACAAGGCAGACGACTTAGCCCTTGTGCCACCGATCTGGTCCCACCTAAAGCTTTTTTTTTTTAACCTAAAGACTCTCTCTCTCTCTCTCTCTCTCTCTCTCTCTCTCTCTCTCTCTCTCTCTCTCTCTCTCTCTCTCTCTCTCTCTCTCTCATTTTATCTATTCTGCTTCAGATTTTTCGAATTTGTTCTGGATCTCAATTCCCCCCCTCTGGTTTACAAATGGAAAGTCTTAGTGGCTATTCCTGGACACTGCTCACTAATAAACCTTGGTAAGATTTGGAAACTATGTGAGATAGAACTAGGGTCATCATATTCAAAGCAAATACTTTACACCCTATACTATCTATTTGGACCCATGGTAAATATATTTTGCTGGCTTTTTACATCTCTGTTCGCAAATGAGCCTCATTCTCCTTCACAAAAACATTTCTGAGAATAGTTTAGATAACTACAATTCTTATTGCCTTTAGACCGCCCTTTAGGGGCCATATCATAAAAGGCTTTTATAAAACGTTGGAGATAATTAGGGTTTTATCTTGAAGCCAATACTGAATAGTTTGTAAGTATAGATGTACTGAGAAGATTCACATTTTGGGTTCCTATGTTTGAGGTGCAGGAATAAACTGAAAACAGGAGAGGCAAGTACATCACAGGGAAATAGCAATGTTGGAGACAATGGCAAGCAGTTAACAGAATAGAATCAGGTAGATGAAGAGGTAATCAGCTGATTCAATGTTGTTATTTTCAGTAATGATAAAAAATACTCAAGATAATTAAAAACAGTTTGAGGGCCTTAATATTTAGAGTCTATATTTGGTTTTGTACTCAGGAATGATAACCCTAATGTGTTTATGGAGCAATATGAATTCTGGGGATTCACTCACAATTGCATGCAAGGCAACTGCCTCACTTCCTTGACTATATCTCTCTAGTCCTTTGTTCCCTTTTTAGCCTTCTAAAGTTTTTCTTTTATTTTTTTAAAAGACATGCCAATATACTTATACTTGTTCTATTCCTTAAATCCAGTATGTAACTAAAATAGCCATTAATCTGCCAAAATAAATGTCGTGTCATAACTTTGCTATCATCCAGGCCCATTCACTCCTTAACTGACAAATATAAACTACTGTGAAAGATCACATTTTCTGAGTTCAAAACCATTTCTCATGCCATTGTATGCACACTTTTAATTTTTTTCACTTACGTAACTTCTCAATAAAATGCAAATATTACTTTTACACTCTATATTCTTTCTCCAGGTTCTTTTAGAGGTGTTGGCAGGGGGACACAAACTTCATTTGCAAGCAGCAATGGCACTATTCATCCACTGAGCCCAATCCCTATGCCAAGTCTCTCCAGTGCTGTTAGGTTATGCACCATAATCTTCCCTGTTTCCAGTCTGATAGTTATCCCTCCCCTTGGAAAACTCACACTGCCTGTTTGTGGAGGAGATTTTAAATGTTATATCACCCCAGTGACACCTTTGTGGTTTTTCATCAGCATCTTCCATTAAGTACAGCCAGTAGGTATCTGATGGGCTGTGTGAAAATGGCAATTTCCCAATTATAAAGAGTTTCAATAGTTCTAACAGCCCCACATCCTGTCATTCTCTTCTACTGGAGACAGATAACATTTTCTAGTTTGTCCCAGAATGTGATTTTTTTTTTGTATAATAGCATATTTTCAGTGTTTACCTTTAAAAGCCTATCTACTCCCCTCAGGTAGTAGACAGAAATTATTATATAAGTTAAGTTTCTAAGAGAAATTGATTCATCATCTTTTGAGAATTCAGGACTGAAGATTTTGCAAATGTTAAATAGTTTTTTTTTCTGAATTCATGACATGAAAAATCCAAGTTCTTTTTATTCACTATATTACTGAGAGCAAAGTATGAAAATGTCTTAAATATCTGTGATAAATCTTATATACATTCCACAACTGTTAATAGACTAGTATTTCTTTTTTATCTCTCTTTGGGTGGTTGTTGGGATTTTGGGTCACACCCGGCAGTGCCCAGGGGTTACTCCTGGCTTTATGCTCAGAAATCATTCCTGGCAGGCACAGGGGACAATATGGGATGCTGGGATTCGAACCACCAGCCTTCTGCATGAAAGGCAAACGCCCTAGCTCCATGTTATCTCTCCAGCCACCCCCCTCATTTTTTTAAGCATGCAATACTCAACAGATCCTTGACACTATTTAGAAATAGTTTATGATTATTTTGTACAGGACATCCTTTAAAGTATGAGAGCAAATATGACAGCCTTATGCAAGGCAAATTCCTTACCTCTCTAACCTCTCCAACGCCCACTTGGATGTTTTATTTGATTTCTCCTACAAAGAAGGAATTATACCAACTTTATTTTTATTTTTTTGTTTCAGTGAAATTTATCTTTTATACAAAATAACCTTTCAAAACTCGTCAGTAAATAGCTTATCTCTCTCAAAGTTCTCTTCCATATTTATAATTGGGGAACAAGGGTAGCAAACATTCAACATTATTAACAGCAGCACGATTGTAAAGTTTTACCTCAGAAGGGTTGTTAGAGGCCTTATTTTCTAATATTTTGCAGATATCAGAAGAAAATGCAACACAAAAAATACTTGATTGCTGAAGATTATACAGCTAGCTATTAGAATATTAGAAAATGCAGCAGTGCTTTAATGTTCTTTGTGCATTACAATTGCTACTATTTCATCCATTAGTTTATATCAAGTGAAATCCCATTTAAGAAGAAAGAAAGAAAACTAACTCTCCTTTAAAACTAAGATGAACTAGAAAATTGGCTCACAGGGGTGTCAGGCATAATTTGTATTGGGAACTTCTGGTTTCAATCTTCAGCACTGCATAGTCACCAGAACAGAGTTGACAGAAAACTAAGCTTTTAGCCATAATTGCCCTCAACCATCCATATGTGCGGTCCAAAAACCAAGTAAATTAAAATCTCAATTAACAAACAATTCAAAATAAAACAACCTAATAAAGTCAGAAAGGTCAGCTTGGATTGTTACTTTGATTTTTAAGAATATGAAATTTTAAGTTATATGATTTTTAAGTAATATGAATTAGCTGACTTTCTTAACTTTCTTTATGGAAAAAATAGTACTAACAATACACATAGAGTATAAAAATATGCATCAAAGTAAAGTGATAAAACATACAACCTTTTTTGCTGAGGTTAAACACTATGCTCAAAATTTATTCTTATATATAATACATATTAAATGGTAATATACATATATCTATATGCTCATTTATACATGTATATAATTATATTTCTGTATATCTCTGTATATTTCTTTTTTTTTTTTTGGTGTTTGGGCCACACCCGGCATTGCTCAGGGGTTACTTCTGGCTGTCTTCTCAGAAATAGCTCCTGGCAGGCACAGGGGACCATATGGGTCACCGGGATTCGAACCAACCACCTTTGGTCCTGGATCCGCTGCTTGCAAGGCAAACGCTGCTGTGCTATCTCTCTGGGCCCTATTTCTTTGTATCTCTCTATATACATATGTGTATATATATTGTAACATGCACCTGAATTACTTTACATGTTCTCATTCCATTAACCTAATCTAATGCCCTTATTGTCTAATTTTATATTTAAATTAGGTAAAATACTATCACAACAATTTTCAGTTTATACTTAGTATTCTTAATAATGCCCAATTTTCTACTTTCACCTTGGAGTATCGAAAACATAAACTTTACTATAAACATTTTGGAATTCCTTTGATAATCTTCAGGATTGAGAAGTCTTCCTCATTTCTTACTAATTTACCATGACATTTTTCTACAATGTAATAAAATATCATCCCTCTATCAAAAATGTTAGATATATGCATTGCCATTTAATAATATAACCAATTGCCCTTATAATTACATTTCTGTCTTAAACACCAACACATCTTTCAAATGCTTGGTAGGCATAGTTTGATTGATTTAATATCTTTAACCCATTTACTACAGTTTAATTAATTATGCTTTGAAATCCTTCCTTTCAGCACAGATATAAATGTTTTTCATTCTCTGTTCAGTATTTCCTCACCCTCAATGATTCTCTTTGCAGTTTAGGCCTTCACATTTGTAGCAGAGTGGTCCTTTTCAAATATAATGATAATCTCACCATTCCTTACTAAAAACACATTGATGTTTCTCTCTAGATAATTTCACAATCCATAACAAATGATTCACTTCAGGTGAAAGTCTAAATCTTTTATAAAATACCAACAACAATTTACACTGCTTTACTTAATCACTTTTTTTTTTTGTTTGTTTTTGGGCCACACCCAGTGACAATCTGGGGTTACACCTGGCTATGCACTCAGAAATCGCTCCTGGCTTGAGGGATGATATGGAACACCTGGGTCAGCCTCGTGCAAGGCAAACGCCATATCGCTGGCCCTATATTATAAATGCTTTCTTACTTTTATAACTTGAACTCTGCTCCCTGCCTCTATTTTATATTATTTTTCTCATTTTTTTTACTTTTTTAGACAATAATCCTAGTAGACAGACCAATGCTAAATCAAATATATTCATTAACTAAATCCTAAAAAAACTATTACAATGCATAATTATTAAGTGTCAGGTCATTTTTCATCAAACTTCAGATTCAAATGTAATCTTACAGGAAACTCTAATTTACTGACTAACCAAAATGTTTAGCTTAGCAACATCCAAAATCATATAAAACAATTTCAAAAATAAATATTAAATATAAAAGTAAAAAATTTGTGCTGAAAAGTAACTTTATTAAGATTTAAGAATACGGGCCCGGAGAGATAGCACAGCGGCGTTTGCCTTGCAAGCAGCCGATCCAGGACCAAAGGTGGTTGGTTCAAATCCCGGTGTCCCATATGGTCCCCCGTGCCAGCCAGGAGCTATTTCTGAGCAGACAGCCAGGAGTAACCCCTGAGCAATGCCGGGTGTGGCCCAAAAACGAAAAAAAAAAAAAAGTTTAAAAAAAAAAAAGATTTAAGAATACAAATTTGATTGCAATATGCACATATATATATCAGAAAAAAAGTGGGAGGGAGACAAAAGAATGATCTTTTTAGTTAATTTTTTTTTTCAAAAAACCTTGGCCTAATCCTCTAATACATGACTAGACAAAGCAAAGTATTTGATATTAGTAACAAAATTGAGGATTTTCTGATACAAAATGTGTCTGGATAATACAGCTATGTTCAATATAATCACAAGGAAATTGGTTTAGCAGTATCAAAGAGTAAAAATGCTGTATGCTTAAATTGTAAGATATAGAAAGGAACTATAGTCTAAATAATAGAGGAAACCTTTTCAAAATATATAAAGCAAGGACACAGTTTTCTTTCTGAGTCTTCAGGCAACACTATAATTTTACTTTTGTTAGTTATTTTGTTTTGGGGTCATACACAATGATGCTCAGGGCTTACTTCTGGCTATATATTCAGAAATCATTTCGGATATAGTTCATAGGTCACCAAGTAATGTATTTGTTAGAATCTGAAGTTGAAGGACGAAACCACACAATTGAAATAAAACAAGGCAAGACTTTATTCCATCAACTAACAAGCTAAAAATTGACTGATCTGGGCCATTTCCCACAGGTGGCGACCCTGCCCAAAGGTCACAAGTCAGGTTATATAGGACTAAAAGCAAAAAGCCTTGACCTTTAAATTGATTGGCTGTTGCTGAGGGTTTTCCTAGGGTGTTTCATCATGTCCTTCTATGGCTATGTGTCTATGGAGTTATATTATAGTTTATAGGACCTTGAAGTCTGTATCATTATTGCTGGTATAGAAACTTAACCCTTAAAAGGAAACTTAGGCCTTAAATGTTTAGTTTTGATTTGACAAAATGGAGACTCTTCTTCTCTAGGTTTCCCAAGCAAGAAAAACACTCTACCCCTACTCTCCAGCTCCTATAATTTTAAATAAAAGGGTGATTTCATATTTCTGAACTCAAGAATATAATATAGCAAACAAATTGAAAATATTTGATATAATTTAATAATAAATTTAAGTCCTTTGACTTGTGGTCATTTGTTACAAAGGAAATGTAAATAAAAGATAAATTTTCAATGATAATTAGAAATGACATACTGTAATGGGAATATCTAAAAATGTAGAAGTGGCTTTAAAATTTTTAGCTATCAAAAATTGGAATATTTACTGCAAGTTAACTATGTGTTGGATATAAAGCTTAGTTAGGAGATGACTTTTTTATATAACAATGTATAAAGTAACACAAAAGAGTATTTTTCCACAATAAGACTTTTTTGAAAACATTAGGTGTGTTATTCATGGATTTTCTTCAGTCATCTAAACAAGCCAAGAATAGAGATGGAATTTCACAGGAAATACCTTGGAGCAGGATCTTACATAGGTATATATGAAAGACCCAGGATTTCTTGAATATGTGATACCATCAAATTGAACTTACACATACACACAAAAAGAAAAAAAAGGCAAAGTTACAGAAGATTTTTAAAAACAAGTTGCTTTAAGAGAAAATAGGAAACTGACATTTGATACAAGATATTTGCTATTAACCATTTTTAAGAGTTGACATTAAATATTAATGCAATATATAGAACTTCCACATTAGAGAACATGAAATGAAAAAACTGATATTTAATGTTTGAAGTGTTTGAAATGTTAAAGACTTTTTAATTTGCAAAGTTGTTCATAATATAATTGTTTCAGGTATTCAGTGTTCCAAAATCAATCCCATCACCAGTGTGAACATCGCTCCACCAATGTCCCCAGTTTCCACTGACCTCCAAAGACCTTTCCCTTTGGCAGGCACAGAATAGCTAACTTTATGTTGCTTGTCACATTTATCACACAATGTTGTTACTAATATCATTTTCTGAAGAATTACTGAGCTGTTGTTAATGCTAGTTGAGTCTTCTGTGTTGTAATTTTTGCTCATTGAGCTAGTGGGCTTGTACACAACTTTTACATCTAATTTTCTGTGCTCCTACTAGGATATTAGTGCTGTAAAGTTTGGCTCCCTCATTTAAGAAGGTTTGGGATTGGCATGATTCAGCATTTTGGCATCTCCTTGAAATTAGTTTTGGAGCTGGGCCATTTGTATCCTAGAAGTTGGATGTAGGTGGTGCTTTGGTTCTTCCCGCAGGGCCAGGTCTTGTTCTACCCACATTCTGAGAAGGCTCCAGAATTTTCATCCTGGAAGACTGAGTAACAGTAACTCAGTAGCAGTGTCTCTCTAAGATTCAGAGATGAATGCTTCTGAGATACCTGGAAACATTTCAAAAGATCAAGATCAAATATATAATAAAATGTAATGAAATGACAACAATGAAAAAAAAAAACCACGGAGAAAATCAGGGAATTTAATCAGCGTCCCATATGGTCCCCAAGCCAAAAGCGATTTCTGAGCACATAGCCAGGAGTAACCCCTCAGCGTCACTGGGTGTGGTCCAAAAAACAAACAAAAAAAAAAAAAAACAAACAAAAAAGTATGTGGCCACTTCAGTACTAAAGTTGGTGTTTAAGCTAACTATTTTAGTACTGCAGACAAATATATTCTATGAGATGTTTTTTTATAAAGAGACAAGTACGGAAAGTAGGAGTTTCTATCTCTGATGAGATAGATGGGAAGGTTTTCAAATGTCAGTAAGTCATTCTTGTGTGATAATGCATAGTTTGTGTTTTCCCTTCCTGTGTAGTGTTGAAAACTGGTTGTGCTATTTGTATACTTGCTTATGGTCCTCCTTGAAAGTTACACATATGACTGCAGCATTCTCTTATTTAGTTGTGTTTTCACACATTGTTATGATGCTCTAGAGATCATGCCCTTGCTGTGGCTCTGGGGATCTCAAAAGGCAGTGCCTTTGAAATTTCACTTTGCCTATTGAGAGGTATCAAGATAGAATTTGCAGTCGCATGCTAGCAAGGTAATCTTTCTTCCACTTATCAAGCCTCAGACCCTAATTATCAGTTTTAAATTCTGCATGCTTTTACTATGCATAAAATGTTTTTTAAAATTTTGACATTATAAATCATGTTTAACATGATTCAAAAATTTGGTTAATATGTGACCTTAGTGACTGAGCTGTTTCATGGTTTATATTCATTCTGCAATCTAGAAGAGGCATTATCTAAAATAAAATATTAAGGTATTTTTATGCATGACTTAAAGAGCATGCATGAATAAGAATTTTAGAAAGTATAAAATGTTTATGCAGATGGTGTGATATATATCCAAAGAGAAAGAGAAGAGTTTCTGCCAAGATCTTGACATTTTCCAGATGTTTTAACTGGCAGGATCTCCATCTCTACATGATGTAATAACAGGGTAAATTATTTAAATGATGCTTTTCAATGATCTTTAAACTTACTTCTAGACATCAAAAAGGGGAGAGAAAACATATATAAGCCAAACTGGCAGCACCAGCACTTTAGCCACAGACAAGATGGTTCAAAGCTTAACATATGGGTCAGGAGAGATAGCATAAAGGTAAGGCGTTTGCCTTTCATGCAGAAGGTCATTGGTTCGAATTCCGGCATCCCATATGGTCCCCCGAGCCTGCCAGGATGGATTTCTGGGCATGGAGCCAGAAGTAACCCCTGAGTGCTGCCAGGTGTGATCCCAAAACAAAACAAAATAAAACAAAACAAAAAAAGCTTAACATATTTGCCAGAAAAATACAGGTAATGAGTTCAAGTACAGCTTGAACTCTTTGCCCTCTCAAAACACTGTGTCAATGATGAAATTTCTGTTGTTAGACCATTAAGGTAGGTCTTGGAAGATGATAGCTACTGCATGAGGGTCTGACCAGAGAATTTGAAATATAAAATATGAACTTGAATACAAGTTAACATGTATGAAACTTAAAATAGTAAATTTAAACTAAATTTGGCATCTTTAATGATGCTTTATTTATTTAGAATTTTGGATTCATCACTGGTGGTGCATAGGGATTGAAGCTAGATTTCTTACATGCCCTTTCATCATAGCACCAGCTTCTAAAATTATGCTTTAGAAGAGATAGCAGTATCCTTTACTTTTCATAAGTCATAAAAATAATGTGCTTGATAGATTAACTCAGTAAACAGTTAAATAATTGAATATTTAGGTCAAAACCATGAATCTCTTAGTAAATTGAGTTATTTGGTATCAGTGAAAAACATGACATGATATTAGAAAAATAAAAATAAAATTCTTATAGACTTGTATTGATTATTTGATTACATAAAATGTACACATAATATAAAAACATTAATATGGTAAATATTAGAATTTATTTGTAAAATTCTGAAGTTTGTTTCCATGATGTCTGCCAAGCTCTATAAATTAGTAATAAAAGATAATTTAATTAAATTGAGGACTAATTTAATGATATTATAAAAATAATCATTATAATTCAAATGATTTAATAAGTTATTTTATTTGGTACAATACATGAGAGATTGAATGTATTAAAATCTTCATCCTAGAGTTAATAAAAAAACACTTTGAATGTACTGTTTTACAAAAGAATACCATAGAATATTTAATATCTTCATTAATACTATCTTTGTTAAGAATCAATTTGTTGAGACTAAAAAGATCACCTAATGAATATCAATTTAATTAATATTGTTTATTACAATATATGTGAGTATCAGTATTATGACTCAATGGGAAATGCATGCTTTGACTATATGATACCTAAGTTTGATCTCTGCAGCATCAATAACAAAACATAAAAGTAAATGTTGTCAAAATGTCCTACTAAAATGGTTTGAAAGGCCACTACTTTAAAATCATCTCTATGGGGCCGGCGAGGTGGCGCTAGAGGTAAGGTGTCTGCCTTGCAAGCGCTAGCCATGGAAAGGACCACGGTTCAATCCCCCGGCGTCCCATATGGTCCCCCAAGCCAGGGGCAATTTCTGAGCGCATAGCCAGGAGTAACCCCTGAGCATCAAAAGGTTGTGGCCAGAAAAACCAAAAGAATAAAATGATCTCTAAAATAAAAAATTATTTTTAAATCATAAGTACAACTACACAATTTTCTTAAATGTAGAGATTTCATATTTTCTGGTAAAAACTAATGTATTATAAACAGCAAATGGAAATATTTGAAATTACTAATTTCTTTATCACATATTCTATCATATTTAGGTAACAAATTATCTAAATTTCTTTTCTTTTCTTTTTGCCCACACTTGGTGGTGCACAGGATTTACTCCTAGATTTGCATTCAAGGAAGCACTCCTGGTGGCTCACAAGACCATATGCTGTACCAGGGATCAAATCCAGTTTAGCTGCATGAAAGGCATTATACACTCTCTTCAGTCACATAAAATTATTTAATTTTTCTTAAAAAAATCAAATGAATATTTCAAATTTAAATTATGTAAAACTTTAAAGCAATTGAAAAATACTATGCATCAATATATTTATTATTAGAGAATAAAAGACAAAAATTAAGATTTAATACTTATGTCAACTTAATATGTACAATTACATTATGTCAAATGTAATTGGGCAAATAATAACAACATTATTAAATACATAATGAATACTTAAAAAAATAATTCCACACTTGTCATTTTAAAAGATAATACTAATCTTAAATAAGCAAAAAGCAGTGAGCATTCAAAACTGGAATTGAGAATGGAAAAAACTACATTCAAGGATATTTAAAATGAAGAACGTCTATTATTTGCTATCATGGGTTCCCAGGGATATGTCAGTAGTAAAGTACTTGCCTTTCTGGCAGGAGGTTGTGAGATCAAGTCCAAGTAGCAACCCAAATTGCCAATAACAAAGTGTGTGATAACAAAGTGTGTGATCTCAGCTGTTTGCAAGTCACACAGATTAGCTGTGGCGAGCACCTCAGCAAATCTGTTAAGCCCACAGTCAAGCATATGAAGACTGCAATTAAGAATGTGAAACTCAATGTGCACATTACCATGTGCAAGCACCATAATCAAATAAATATCCCTTCCCTTTTTCCCCAGCATCACAGCAACAAAGTTGAAAGAAATATCCACATTTCACTCTATAATTGTTTCACTCTATTTTATCAGTACAAAAACTGTTTTTCATCTTTCATCATGTAGTACTAGAGAATTTAATAATACATGATTTTAAGTAGTACTGGCATATATTTTTAAATTTTAAATAATGGCCATCCTCACCTTTCTATAAAAATTTGCCATAAATCTGCATTAATATGCAGTCAAATATGATTATATAATATTTTTTGTTGTTTGTTTTTGGATCACACTCAGCGGTGCTCAGGGGTTACTCCTGTCTCTGTGCTCATATATTACTCCTGGCAGGCTCAGGGGACCATATGGGATGCCAGTAATCCAATCAGGGTCCATCCTTTGTTGGCCTCATGCAAGGCAAATGCCCTACCACTGTGCTATCTCTCTGGTGAGAATATAAATTTTTGAAAGAAAAATATACTTATTTTTCATAAATTAAATCATTCTGGTATAAATAATTTCCTAACAAAATTTGTTGAAACAGCAAAAATATTTTATAATCTCAACCAATTCCCAAGAAAAATATATAAAAATAAATAAGATTATTGTAAAAAATACCTTTAGGTGTCTAAGGACATAGATCAAGTGGAAAGAGCATGTGTGAGGCCCTGACTTCAATCTCTCATTTCATATTATTCCTGAACACTGCATTTTAGAATACTAAATCCAAGTAATAAATGTTCTCAGTCCTTATTTCCTGCAATAGGGGCAAATTAAACGTCATGTTATCTAAGTGTATTCTTTACTTAGAAATTTTCAACACTGGTTACCCAGAATATTCTGGGGTTTTTTGGTTTAAAAGAACTGATACCTAAGTACCATTCACAACATTTTCTGATTCAGTTACTTTGAAAACAATTATTCTACGTTTATTGTACAATGTGGTATTCCTAGCTCTATATGGCTTTCTATATTTACAATGAAAATAAATATGATTTCAGCTCAGTTTTTTGTTTACATTAATCCCTATTTTAAGCAAGCTATGCTTGCTTACTGGCTACTGTGATTTTATTTTACCACCTGGAATATTGTTATCATCATGCAAAGCACATAGTTGGTATCTTATTCTGCTACTCAGGATCTCATATCTAAAATAACTGAACAAAAATTAAATTTTCTTGGGGCCAGAGCGGTGGCACAAGTGATAGGGCATCTGCCTTGCACACGCTAACCTAGGATGGACTGCAGTTTGATCCCTGGCATCCCATATGGCTCCCCAAGCCACGGGCGATTTCTGAGCACATGGTCAGGAGTAACACCTGAGCGGCACCCAGAGTGACCCAAAAAACAAACAAACAAAAAACCCGATAAAAATTAAATTTTCTCTGCCCTAACTTATACAAAAGGGAAGAAAGGAATAGATAGATAGCTATAGAGAGATAGATAGATGATAGAGAGAGATGATAGAAGATAAAGAGTGCACAATGAATTGTTCTTGAAGAAACTTAATGACATATTTTTTTGAGAACAAAATGTAGTATCAGCACCAATTTGAACACGTCACAGATATTAAAGATCTGGTCTAATAATAGAAAACCAGACAGCAAACTTAAACTACAATTTGCTTTGTTATAATAACATATCAGATGTGGACTTTTAGTCCACAATAGAAAAGGAGGTTCACAGAGTGAGTTTTGTACCATGACTGTCTAAGTACCATTCAAGAAGTAGAAATTTGGATAGAAGAAATAGGACAGCTGGTAGGGTATTTGCCTTGCACATGGAGAACCTGGATTAAGTCCACATTTGGTCCGAAAGCCCAAACAGGAGTAAGATTTAAACTCTATTGCAGATGACCCCTCCAGAAAAGAAGCAGGAATCTTCACCAAATGTTCTCTGCTTTACGAAGCCTGTAGAAGGTCAGTATATAAAGATAACCATTTTATTCAATGTAATTCCCCATCATTCTAATTTTGCATTTCAAAAGTATGCTATTAATATTGTCTTTTTGTGAAAGTATGCCATAATGTGGAGATTATGCAGAGGTTAAAGGAGGTTTATCAAATATTAAATTTTCACTGTTTTTTAAGTTTTGTTATGAGTTATAGTATGTCAAGTTTTTATCTATCTATATAATAAGCACCTATCTCACTATTACTGAGTCTTTCCTATACTGAACAGCCTACAAGTCAAAACAAGCCTACAGTCAAAACTTTAGTTTACAGTAAATTGCACATAGTAATAATGAGTGATGAGTTTTCTTGGTCACTGATTTTGTTGTCTGTGGAATAGATATCAACCATCCAATCCACCTGGTCCCTGTGTACTTAGCAAAATTTATTAGCATTAGCATAATATTAAAGAATTTATAATGCAACTCTCAGTATTTTTCTAGCACAAATGATATTTTATAGCACTTAAGAAATTTAATGGGATAGAGCAATCATGGAGTTTTTAAAAATTCTAGCTGTTTCTCAATGATCCCTTTGATACTCTTGTTGTCTAAAAAGATGCACACACTTGTTTGTAGTGATTATTAGGTCAGATAATTTAGTTATGGTGCTTACACTTGTGCTTGCTAGAGATTATACCCATTGAATTGCAGTATCTATACACATTCTAGTTAAAGAACTTCTGAAGTTTTCACTCCTAGGAAAATGCTTATACATCTTTATTCATGATTCTTGCTAGGATTACACATGTTAGCTATGGTACTCTAACACACCTGCAGTAATTATATATGATTACAGTATCAATCTCCCCAAACAAAAGACCCACCAGGACCTTGATAAATTTAAATCGCTGACACTAGGCATGGAACTCATGGCCTCATTTCCAAAAGGAGAATGATAATGCCTTTAACCACCAAGCATTCCTTGGATCTCTCCATATTTTGGCTTAACAACATATCCCTCTCATTCTTTCAGAATTAAACTGACCTAAAAACCATGATATATTAAAGGTCTATAACCTTAGAAATGTATTCTGGAAATTAACTTGTAATTGATTTATCAAGTTCACTTAACATCACAATTCTATTTTGTTTATTATTTTGTGATGCTTACAACAACAAAGTTCTCTTTATGTCGTGTTTTAATTGCTTTACGGCTCTTTAAATAGCTCATTAGTCATTGTTTTACATATTGTACTTTGACAATCATCATTTGACAATTACACTACAGACTAGTCATGTATCAGACACACAGAAAAATAATTTCTTGAAGGCCTTTATGTGTGTTTAATGGTTACTTGTTATTCAATTAAAATTTACATTTTTTATCTTATTAGATATTACTGATACATATTCATTAGACTGAATTATTCATTCTATTGGGAGTATATACAGAGTGCTTCTGGATTACTCCTGGCTCTGAGCTCAGGGATTATACCTCACAATATTCAATAAACCATGTGAAGTGCCAGGGATTGAGCTAGAGTGAACCATATGAAAGTACCTTAATCTTCTCTGGCCTGAGTTTTATACCAGTAAGTCTTACATAAATTTTAATATATATCATTCTGTTCCTCAACTTACTTGATACAATAGAGACTCAAAAACTCAAATCTTTCCTCATATTCCTTTTTAATTTTTTTTTTTTTTGGCTTTTTGGGCCACATCTGGTGACGTTCAGGGGTAACTCCTAGCTATGGACTCAAAAATCACTCCTGGCTCAGGGGACCATATGGGACACCAGCGTATAGAACCATGTTCTGTCCTAGGTGAGATGTGAGCAAGGCAAACGCCCTACTGCTGTGCCACTGCTCTGGCCCCTCCTTTTAAAATTTTTAGTTTATGTATATATACATATATATGTATATATAGTTGTATAGATGTATATATAAAATATATTTATTGTAATTATATTTCTTATCCCTTGATAGGAATAAGAATAGTTCAAACATTATACTTGATCTATGTAAATCTGTTTTTCTCTAGTGTTCCATCATTTTTCCCACTTTCTTTATACTAACCTAGTCAAGATATATTTGTGTCTTTACTTTCCTTACCTCATGCTACTGAATCTCATTCTCTAAAGTTGTCACTGATTCCACCTTCAAAAATTTTCATTCATCATTGTATCTTTACAGAACACAAATATGTGTATTGTTCATTATCATGTAAATTTAAATACATTATATTCTCACATACACCCATCACAATAATTAAGAGAAAAAGCTAATTTATTTAGATGTAGAAACTGAAAAGGGGTTTGTGCAATTCCCCAGAATCACACAGAATTTAACATAGGAGAAAAGATTGAAGCCAAAGTTAATTGGTTCTGGAGGCCATGTCCCATTTCTGTTAGTACTAGGTAGAATATGTAGAATTGTTATGCATTTATGCATTTAATAGTGTTTATGCATTTAATAGTGCTCCTATTCTGAACCACTGGAAAAAGAAAAGGGAATAAGAGCCAGAGAATTTCTTTAGACCTTATTATTTTATATTCCTGCCATATTAAACCTTCTAAAATACTTATTTATCTTTTTCTTTTTTATTTCTGAAATTCTATAAATTTATATAATTCCTCCATAATTTAATCATGACTTCTTATTGTCACTTACCTTTAAGTAACCGTTATGCCTGGTTTTTTTTGTATAATGACTTCCTTTTGTGTGAGATTGCATGATTTTCTAGTGCTTTATTTTAATATCGTGTTATCGCTGACACTTCATACATTTTCAAAATAAAGTACATTTTTATTTTATTTATATAGAGAAAGTGGCCCCGAGCAGTGCCCAGGTACCATAGGAATCATGTCTGTAATATTTTGTAAGCCAGGTCAGACAGTTCAATGGTTAAGTCCAACCTGTGATTTTGCTCAGGTCACTGGTCCTGAAAGACACCAGGGCAACTACAAAGGTGTTGGGGGAGGTGTGTTGTATTCAGGATTAAGATTAGTTCACTGCATATCTAGTATATCAAGGCATATATACTCTTGATAAATGAGCTATCTCCCTGGCCTCCAGGTTCATCTGAATATTCTCCAAAACCCTGCTTTACATTTCCTGCTTTACATTTCTCTTCTTAACTCTAGTAATTTCTCCACTTTATACTCCTTTGTAGTATAAGATTCATTCTGGAAAATGAGGGAAAATGAAAAATATAAAACAACTTAAAACAAGCAATTCTTTTTTTTTTTTTTTTTGGTTTTGGGGCCACACCCGTTTGACGCTCAGGGGTTACGCCTGGCTATGCTCTCAGAAATGGCTCCTGGCTTGGGGGGACCATATGGGTCGCCGGGGGATCGGACCGTGGTCCAATCTACACTAGCGCTTGCAAGGCAGAGACGCCTTACCTCTAGCGCCACCTTCCCAGCCCCCAAAACAAGCAATTCTAAGTAGAATATGAAAGAAATATGGAATGTCAGTATAATAAATTACTTCAAAACCCTATTTCATGGTATTTGAGAGAAAAGCTTAAGAATCGAACTGGAAACATGACTCACTCACATGGTAGAGCTCATAGCTTGTGTATGAGGCTTAATTCCTAGCATCATATGCTGTCCACCACAGAATTATCACAGGTTCATCCTACCTCCTATCCCAGACCACTGGATATGGCCCCATAAATAAAAATGATAAAATATTGATACAAACAACTGACTTTAAATAAGTTATTTTATCAGAATTATTATTATAAATATCATCTAACCATAAATGAAATGCTAAAAGTCACAAAACATGATAAGAGTATTCGTGGAATGATATTCATAGAAAATTTCAAATTTATTTTAAAAAGTTTCGTTTTATTTTATTCAATATTTGTAAGGATACATATGCATGTGCATTTAAATGTGCACACCAAAGAGAGTAGGAAAAAAGAGAAAGTAGAATGAAAGAAATTGATCAAAAATTTTAGCAGTATTTATTTATATGACATATATTTATGTTGTACATATTTTTGGTATTTATTTACATAGGAGAGTTTTATTGTTCATGATGAATAAAAAAAAAAGGAATGCATTGATTTTAAGAAATGAAATGATTAGCTACAAATTACTTGCTTAGGTAACCATAACAGCAAAGTCCTAAAACTTCAATTTTTATAAATTTCCATTTTATTTTCAAGAAAATTTGTAGGTTGGTAGATCTCACTAGTTTTCCTAGGTTTCAGTAGTTTTCCTCATCTATTGAAATTCACTGAATTAATTCGCTACATTAACAAACATTTTTTCTCTAAGGTTTTCTGTGACTATATTAGTTCAAGAATATTAAAAATATTTTCCCCTTCCCCCTATCGAAAATATTTGATATGTTTCCTTTAAAAAGTAACAGAACACTTTTATAGGCAATTAAAAAACATTGCTAAATGAAGATTAATTGAGAGAAGATTCACACTTTAGAAGGAGCCAGTCTTTAGACTGGCTTTAAACTTTAACATCCTTTTTTTGTTTTGTTTTGTTTTTGTTTTTTTGGGCCACACCCGTTTGATGCTCAGGGGTTACTCCAGAAATCACCCCTGGCTTGGGGGACCATATGGGACGCCGGGGGATTGAACCGTGGTCCTTCCTTGGCTAACGCTTGCAAGGCAGACACCTTACCTCTAGCGCCACCTCACCGGCCCCAAGACTTTAACATTCTAAGGGAACCTTCTTGAAATCCAGTGCACACTAACTGAACTAACATTCCTAATGGTCTTACTAATGACCAATTGTCTTATTATTTCGCCAAGTCTCTGACTCCTCCTCATTACAGAGAAATGGATATTTAATTAACCGAAACAATTTAACATTTTGGGAGCAACAGATTTTTTTTTCCATAGGCAAGTTCTTTGATTGTTTGTCCTGGTACTCTTCAGACAGTAACAAACTTGTGCCTAGTTTCAGCATCTGTCCCACCCACTTTACACAGCCCAGACCAATCTGCTTACCACAACTCTATGTAGTTTTAATTTGAGTAGCATCTGTTATTTTACTTTGCAGTTGCAGCACCACATCGTGCAGAGCCTGGGCCCTGAAGCCAGACAGAGTTGGGCTTGTGCCTACTATTCATTGCCAAGTGGCCTCAGAGAAGATACTTAATTTCTCTGAAACCCAATTTCCTCCTGTGGAAATGGAAATTAAATCCTGGTTGTTATAAGGCTTCTGTCTTCCCTTCCAACATTTTTAATTACTTTCCCCAAAGTATATAATTTCACTAGAAAAAACAGCAGTTAGGTTTGTATTTTATGAGCTCTACTATAAATATTATTCAAATTTGTCTTTTCTATTCATATCTAATTAGTTTTCACTCATATAAACTTAAAAGATTCATATGAATAAGCACAGGAAGAACTTAATAGCTGTAAAGAAGGGCTAGATTGACATGAAAACTCCTTAAAAGTTGCCCACTAGTAGAACAATTTTTGAGAAGAGCCTGTGGGGAATTGGATTTTATGTAAAGCAAAGCTGACTTAATAAAATAGATTATACATATTCTGATAGTTTTCCCATATAATTGAGGGAGAATAGTGTTCATGTGATATTGAGATACATACAATGAACATACATTGTATAAATAAAAAAAGGGCAAATATCACAGAATAGAATTTTTTGAATGAAGAGTAAAGTGAATGCATATTATGAAAGCTCTACACACAGTCTTCATTGACCAGTACTATCTGGTCAAGGGTCAGATCTTGGGATCTTTATCATTGTAGAAATGTTTCAAAATTTTGTTTTTACCTAATCAGGATAAAACACATATAATAAGTTGACTTCTTTCAGTGAGATGTTGTCATATCCTCTAAATGATAGGACCCAGAGCAGTTTGCTATGGTTTTTTTTCTACCTCCAGAAAAACTTAGACAATCGTTGTTAGAGGTATAGGGAGAATAAATAAGAGAAAGGGAAAAGTAATAAAAGTTTTTTGTTTGTTTGTTTGGGGCCACACCCAACTGTGCTGGGCTTACCTCTGCATCCAGAGATCACAAATGGGTGAGCTCTGGAGAACAGATGGTATGTATATTCAGAATCAAACTCAATTAGCCATGTGCAAGGTAAACACCTTATACCCTATCCAATATTCTACCACTCTGGACCCAAATAAAGCTTTGACAAAGAGTAGAGGAAGATTAATATCCTTTCCAATAAAAACACAAATACAAGTCTCCCTCCTCCCCACCCGACCCCCGCCTGTACTCTAAACAGGCTCTCCATTTCCCTCATACATTCTCATTATTAGGAAAGTTCAAAATGTAGTTATTTCTCTAACTAAACTCATCACTCTTTGTGGTGAGCTTCCTGTGGTGAGCTGGAACTTCCAGCTCTTTTCTCTTTTGTGTCTGAAAATTATTATTGCAAGAATGTCTTTCATTTTTCTTAAAACCCATAGATGAGTGAGACCATTCTGCGTTTTTTTCTCTCTCTCTCTGACTTATTTCACTCAGCATAATAAATTCTGTGTACATCCATGTATAGGAAAATTTCATGACTTCATCTCTCCTGACAGCTGCATAATATTCCATTGTGTATATGTACCACAGTTTCTTTAGCCATTCGTCTGTTGAAGGGCATCTTGGTTGTTTCCAGAGTCTTGCTATGGTAAATAGTGCTGCAATGAATATAGGTGTAAGGAAGGGGTTTTTGTACTGTATTTTTGTGTTCCTAGGGTATATTCCTAGGAGTGGTATAGCTGGATCATATGGGAGCTCGATTTCAAGTTTTTGGAGGAATCTCCATATCGCTTTCCATAAAAAACCAAACCAAACCAAAAACAAACAAAACCAAAACAAAATAATAAAAGGCATAGAAAGTAACCAGTCAAACCAGATTAGAGTAGTTATATAAGTCTTTTATCATCATTAAGCTAATATATGAGTAGATGAGGAATAACTGTTACAGATGGAAATAAGTTTGGGAAAAATAGTATGAGTAATGGCCAGAATATTTCTAGTTCTGTTTTCTGAAAACTTAGTCATAAAATAGAGTGTATTCAGGGAAATTTGACTATAAATTCAGAATGGTTAATAGTCATGGAGAGAGCAATGGGGATGTTATATGATTGTGCTAAATACTAATTATCCCTTTGGTTTGGCTGTGATATGTGCTTTGGTCAAGGTGTGAAGTTCTATACCTGAAACTTACACAGCATAGTAAGATAATCTTTGCAATTAAGAAAAAAAAGTATTTGAGATTGTTAAAGTTAAAAAATGCATCATGTATAAATCTGATGGAATTGTAGTTGGTGTATTTAAAGAAGACAAAAAAGGGAAGGTATGTATTTATTAAAGAGATATATGTCTTCATTTAAATAAAAAATAACACAAATACAAATGACCACTAATTTTTTAGATTCCTTTTATTATACAATGCTCATGTGAGGTTCCTTTAAATTTTATTATTTACTTTTACAATTGTGGGAGACATATACCTAGTGGTGTTGATTAAGTGATAGTGGTGATGATGGTTAAATGAAGAAGTTGAATTAAAACTAACATCTTTTATATTCAAGGCATATGTTTTTTAAGCAAAATTCCAGATACACTATTTTTTCTTTTATGTTCAGTATATTTTAAATTATTTGTATAGAATCATCATGAAATGCAAAGTATAAACCATTGTTGATGGTTGACTTTCAGTCATACTATGTTCAGTATTTTTAATGAAAATTGTGAATATTTAATTGTTCTATGTAGTTAATTATTCTATGTAGTTAATATTAGTTAATTAACTAATTGACTTACAAGAAAATCATTATTAAAATAGTTTAACATTAAGAACTTGTGAAATTTGGGGCCAGATTGATAGCACAGTGGTAAGGCATTTGCCTTGCATACAGCCTACCAGGGAGGAACCCAGGTTCAATCCCCAGCACCTCATATGGTCCCCCAAGCCTGCCAGGAGCGATTTCTTAGTGTAGATCCAGGAGTAACCCCTGAGTATTGCTGGGTGTGGCCCAAAAACCAAAAACCAAAAAAAAAGAACATGAAATTAGCACATATTGATTATGGAATATTCTGATTTTGTTGTTGTTGTTGTTTTTTATTGCTCCCATCAGTACACAGGATTTAATTCTAGCTCTTTACTCAGTTATCACTCTGGACAGTTTAAGGAAACCTTATAATGTGCCAATGAGCCTGGGGGTACAAGAAATACCAGGGTACCAGGGATCAAATCCAGGGGCACCAGGGATAACTGGGGTACCAGGTATCAAATCCAAGTCTGGGGCATACAAGGTAAATATCTTGCCTACTGTACTATTGTTTGGCCCCAAATTATTATTTTGATATCAAATCAAAGTGATTATCAAATGATTATCAAATAAAAATAATGAGACTAAAACAGCTATGGTATATTTACTGCCTCCAGTACATAATAATGATCTTGAAAAAGCACATGGCTTTTAAACAGTGTTATATTTGTTGATCATTTTCTAAAAATATAATCCAAATCTAGATATATAACCCAACTGTAAATGAAGGTAATGGAATCTTCTTTAGCTTTTAAAAATAAGCAAGTTCTTCTATTTGTTACAATGTGGATAAACCCAGATAATGTTATGATAAATGAAATAATTCAGTCATTAAAGAACAGATCTGACATGATTTCATTTACATTTGGAATCTGAGAAAAGTTGAATATATCAAAACATAGAATAGAATAGTAATTGCCATGGGCTGAAAACAAAGAAAATGTGGAAATTGTGGCCAAAGAGTAGAACATTTCAGGTTTGTGAGATGAATTAATTCTGGAGATATATTATTCTATATAATGTTTGAAACTAGTGATACTAAATTGCATATTCAAATTTTGCTACTATATATAGTTCCCACCACACACACCACACAAACACAACTTTATGAGATGCTGAATATGTTAGTTCACTTGCTGTGGTAATATATTACAACCTCTCTCTATATGTATATCAACAATATATGTATAATTTTGTTTAAGTATACCTCAATAAATTGAGATAAAATAAAAAGCATTTTTACAAAGATAAAAATTACAGTATATAACCACCAATTCTGCATTTCTGATTCAATAAATGGGCTTTACAAAGTTTATTTTGCATGTTTTTTGTTGTTATTGTTGTTGTGGCCACACCTGGCAGTGATTGGGATTTACTCCTGACTCAGAACTCAGGGATCATTCCTTTTGGGACTTAGAGGACCATGTTAGGTTATGAAGATGGAATAGGGTTGACCAAATTAAGGCAAATATCCTATTTGCTGCTGTACCCAAGGGAATTCTAACATAAAATTAAGGATTTTCAAAACTTAAGTGAATACAAAACTAAACATTTTAAGAGTGTCAAAGATAGCAATAAGAGTAATTATTTTTTGAAATGCTCCCATAATATGGTTAAACTTCACATATATGATATTCGTTGACAGAAACCAGACAACAAAATTGTACTCACTATTCTATTAATATAAATCAAGAGGGAGGCTAAAACTATGTAGAAAAGTCAGGAAACTTGTTAAAATAATATAATAGTACCAATGAAGGAGGCAAAGAATAATCATGAAGTGAATATCAGGGGCCTGATTATATATGTGTGTGTTCAAATTACATTTCATAAATGTATTATTTATATTGATTACCTTTGATAAAATAATCTCAGAAACTTTCTTTTAATAACATTCAATGCTGCCTATTGGTAGTTAATATGATAGAGTATGATTATATATGTTTTAGTTTGGAATCTCTCTTTTAGTTTAGAAATTTCCGAAGGGTGACTCTTCGGAAGTATGGCTCCAGGAAGCAATGAGCAGGGGCACATTTTGTGGTCAGGAACTACTGGTAAGAAATAAAAAGCTTTGACACATATGGAAGGTGAGCAATTAGGAGGAAATTATGTATAGATTGCATGTTCAAAGAATTGATAGAGCAGGGAGTAGTTGGCCAAAAGGAAAATGATGCTATAACCCTGATCAGGTAAGATTGTTAATTTTGTTGAATCAGCTGTGTTAAGTCAAGAAGAATAAAAGCTCAAGTTTTTTGCAAACTGATTTTGAATTTTAGTATGACATTATGGAGAATCTACTTTAGCTCTATGTGTCTCATTTATCTCTTTCATTATTGAGACAATAATATAAAGTACATATTGTAGTGCTTGCCAGGTGACAGCTCATTTCATTTCCCCATCTACACACTTTAGATTTGAGATAAGAATTTTGAAATATTTGAAATAAATATTGTATTTAAGAGGCAAAGGTTTTTAGGCTACTGTAAGAACAAAATATTATAAGACATTGTGTGTATTTTAGTACATACAGAACTCATACCTACTCCCAAAGCATAGACTTTGCCATAGTTTCTTTTTCCTTTCACCCACACTTTTGAGATGCAAAAGACACACCTAGGTGTCAGTAGGATGAGATAGTTCTTTTTTCTGTTACATATTTCCTTCTCAAAATGAATTGAGACTATTCAATAAAGATCGTAGGGGAAGGATGGTTGATGTGCAAGCTCATGCCTCTTCTCTCCCTTATGATTGTCTTGTTTTTTTGTTTGTTTGTTTTGTTTTTTTTTTTTGGGGGGGGGTCACACCTGGCAGCGCTCAGAGGTTACTCCAGGCTCTATGCTCAAAAGTTTTCCCTGGCAGGGATTTGAACCATCGTCCTTCTGCATGAAAGGCAAATGCCTTACCTCCATGCTATCTCTTCGGCTCCTGATTGTCTTGTTTTTGTTTTTGTTTTTTTTTTTTTTTGGTTTTTGGGCCCCTGATTGTCTTGTTTTATAAACACTCATAAAGACCCTGCTTCACACCCATTCTCCTGAAGTTGGATTATGGCAAGTGGAGATGCTGTATTTGGTGCCTGAACAGGGACATGAGAACAGAGACCTCAACACAGAGACAAAAAAAAAAAAAAAGAGTGGGATACACACAGAACAGAACGTGCCAAGCCTTCTAGATTCTCCAGCTCACATGCCCCAAGAGGGCAAGGATGTCTTCCCTCTAATGATGCATTCTCAATCTAAAGGCCATCCCAAAGCAATAATAATTTGTCACTCTCTACTAGTGTCAAACCAGAGAGACTCTTTCTCCCAAGCATGACTTAATCTTCATTACATCATATGAGCAAGCTATATATAATAAACGGATACTGCCTTTTTACACTCTGAGTCTGGAGACTTAATCCTGCCTCAGCTGGCTACTGTCTCTCCAGACTCAGAGTCTGAAAATGACTCAGTAAAAGAGCTTTCCCTCATAGAGACTACCTTAGATATAGTCTCAAATGAACTGTGTCTTATGGTTAAAGCCCTTATTGGTCTTTATTCTACCTAAGCCTCATGAGCTTCACTTTTTCTTCCCTGTCCATCTGGAGGATAATCGGTCTCTATCATATGGAAGCTTAAAAATGGTCTCACTCAGCCACTTACAAAAGGCCTGTGCTTTCTATAGATCTATATATCCATACTGCAATGAATACCTGACAAATTGGAGTGAAAGTGCAATTTGAATCCCCCCAGGATTTTCATGTGTGTGCTAAAACCTGCCTAAATCCTTCTCAATATATACAATAGAAAATATGGTTCAGTGATGAGACCAAGAATAAAGTCGATGCCTTGGGTCATTTTTGGTGAAAAATTTTAGAGGTTTGATTGACTTAGGAGATGCAAATAGGAGAGGGAGAGGGAGATGGACACACATAAAACAAGCTGCCTTGCCTCATGCTGTATTGGCTCATGTCCATGAGGAAGCATTATGGATTTGGGAAAAAGATGGATGCTGGTGCTGAATTTAAAGAAAGCTATATAAGAAATTCTCAAGGATTTTCTGAACCATATGCAAAATTTATTGGGAAACTGAAAGATGCAATTCATAATAGATGCATAAAAGATGTGTAAAAAGATGTGTAAAATGATTCACCAACACTTGCTAAAACAACTGGCTTTTGAGTGCTAATGATTTGTCATTCTATCATGATGTGTGAATGTTATTGAGGTCTACACTGTGCAGAGGTGAGCTCAGAAAAATGTTTCAATTGTAATAAATTATAATAAGCATATCTCTGTAGTGACTGCAGAGCCCTTCCCAACTTTGCCCCTTGAAGAATACCATCTGTACCTTGTAAAAGGTGCAGCAGGTAAATTCACTGGGCAAGAGATTGCCTCCATGCCTCTAGTATTCCTGCCTTGAGAAGCTGGAGGAGGGTCCAGCTCCAAGGTAGATGTTTTAGTTGCAGTAAATTAGGCCATTACCAAAGGGAATGCAGGACTCTTCATGGCCATCCAATAATCCTGGCTCCAGAAACTGGACAAGAGGCCAGAATCAATATCAGAATCAGAGGACACTCCCAATTGCACCCTCCTCTCCCCAACCTGGGCTTACAGATGTAAGAAAAAAAGATTTGCTGCAATCCACCACCAAAGGGAGTGCTGTCTTGAATATTTCCTGTCCAAGCCCTCTTACAATAGCATTGGCACAATGCCCCTCAAAATTAAAATCTGGTATTAAAAAGGACATTTCCTTATATACTGTAGGCCTACTACTAGGGAGAAGCATTCTGACTCTTAAAGGAATCACTGTTCATATCAAGGTAATAATTTCTGATTATACTGCGAAATAGTAATTGTCATTTCAGTACCAACTCTTTGAAATTTGAAAAGGAAGAGAGTTTTGCCCAATTCCTCCCTACTTCTGTTATGCATGGCATCTCCATTTGCCCCAGGATTGGAGGTTATGGTAACACTAATACCCTGGTGGCCTTTTTCTTTGATATTATAGAGGGTGAGCACCCATTTTTAATTCTTGATATTCATGGAAAGGAATTTAAGAAAATTATTGACACAGGAGCTAATGTTTCTATCATCTCTTCCCAAAAATGACCCTGGAACTGGGCCTTGCAAGCCTTATGGCCTATACATATTAGGCACTTTGACTTCTGCCTCTGTCCAAAATATTGCTTAACAGCTAAAATGCATTGGTCCAAACCATATTGAAGCCACCTTCCAGCCATATGTTACCCCCATGCTGCTGAAACTTGAGGTCAAGATTTACACCAACAGTGGAGTGCTCAGTTCATGGCCTTCTTCCAGCTTTTTCTCTGAACTCTAATTCGGAATCCCTGCCTTTTTAATTGGAGATGCTTTTGCTCAGTGCCCACAACCACTCAGCATTGTGTGGAAGTCTTAGAATCCTATGTGAACACCTGTTGCTGCTCAACAACATAAAATTAAGGTTGCTAGTAGATTTGGTAGAGGAACAGCTTAAATTATGACATACTGAAACTTAGTTTTCAGGATAGAAGTCTTGAGTTTTTCTTAGGCAGAAGAAATCAAGTAAATGGCAGCTGTTGTCTTGGGAATGTTAATTCTATCTGATTCCTATGAAAACCCTCCAACCCAGCCTTCCATTTTCTGCATCAATTTCTAACAACATTTAAAATACTTCTATTACCATCCCTTTACCATACCATTACAACTGTGAACTCAATTTTCCATACCTTCTTTAACAATAAGGTAGCTATGCACAGCTTTTAGTAGACTGTTTTACCCTACAGTATTAAAAATTCCCTATCATGTGTCAATATTTTGTTGATGTAGTTTTATATCAATTTTGTAAAAGATTTACCCATTCTTATATTATTGACTTTATAGATGATATATTGATTGCATTTTCTCTTTTCTTTTCTTTATTAAAAATATGGAAATCTACAAATTTGCATGTTATCTTTGAACAAGGGCCAATTTTACTGTTCTAATTTTAGTATATGTGTTGTCAAAGTGAGCATTTGATTGCATTTTCTAATGACAGGGAGTTTCAGTATTTAATGAGGAATATGATGGTATGTTTGCTGGTGGTAAGATTATAGATTGTGACAGAAATTTCAAATGTTGCTCCCATATAAATACGTGGGGTATGTTCCTGAATGCACTACAATACATCCCCAGAAAATCCTCATCAACCATAAAGAATTCAATACTATAATTGACTTTGAAAAAATTTGGGAGACATTAAGTAGATCTACCCCTCTTTCTACCTTCCCAACTCATATCTCAGTAAATTTTTCCTTGCCCATGAAAGGGACTCTGCTCTACATATCTCAAGGAAATTAAACCCTGAGGTTTAGAAATAATTGGAATTTTTAGTCAAAGCAAAAATAAAAAGTGGTATTACATCAAACTAAGAAGCTTCTGCATGTCAAAAGAAACAGCAACTAGGTTACAAAGGGCACCCACGGGATGGGAGAAACTTTTCACCCAACATCCATTAGAAAAGGGGCTAGTATTTAATACCTACATGGTACTCAATAAAAAAAAATCTAACCCCATCAAAAATGTGGAGAAGTGAAAATTTCTTCAAAGAAAAAATACAGATGGCAAAAAGACACATGAATAAAAGCTCCAAATCACTAATTATCACAAAGATGCAAATCAAAACCAGAATGAGATAACATTTCATGCCACAGTGACTGGCACACATTACAAAGAACAAGAAAAACAACTTCTGGAGTGGATGTGGGGAGAAAGAAACTCATTCACTACTGGTGGGAATGCTGTTTAGTCTAGCCATCCTAGAAAACATAAAGGATATTCCTTTATAAAGGTCTCACTCATCTATGGGTTTTAAGAAAAATGAAAGACATTCTTGCAATAATAATTTTCAGACACAAAAGAGAAAAGAGCTGGAAGTTACAGCTCACCTCAAGAAACTCACTGCAAACAGGGATGAGTTTAGTTAGAGAAATAACTACATTTTGAACTATCCTAATAATGAGAATGTACAAGGGAAATAGAAAGCCTGTCTAGAGTACAGGCGGGGGTAGGGTGGGGAGGAGAAAGATTTGGGACATTGGTGATGGGAATGTTGCACTAGTGATGGGTGGTGTTCTTTACATGACTGAAATCCAAACACAATCATGTATGTAATAAAGTTGGTTAAATAAAAAAAATTGGACATTGAGCTTTCATATGATACATCAGTGCCACTAGGACCACAAAAACACAATAAATAATGCCCTATTTATTCCAATCTTCATAAAAGCACTTTTTACAATAGCCAAAATTAGAAACAACCCAGAAAATCTATGGAAAAGGAAGTTGGATGTGCTAGATTTATATTACAGTACTTGGTGTAAGAACATTTAGCAAGTTGTTTTCAAATTATTTATATATTCATAAATTTACCCCAAGGAGAACACCACACATCTGCCAAACAATACATTGAAGAAAGAGCACAGGCTCAGAAAACAGTGAATTCACCTAACTGGGTGAAAACTGAAAAATAATGGGTAGCAGATAACCTGCTCATCTGAGGAAATGGCTATGAGGCTATGCTTACTAATGTCATTCATCAGTGGAATTTAAGAAAAATAAAAGACAGTATATAATAATAATACCATAGACAATAGAAATGAGGGTTGGAAGGACCAGCTTATGTAGCCTATGATAGGAAACTTACCACAAAGAGTGGTAAGTGCAGTTAAAAAAATAACTATACTAACAACTACCATTACAACGATAGAGCATGAAATGCTATGCTTGTCTAGAAGACAGACAAGGGCTGGGGGGCTGGGGAATGGGAAACATTGGTTGTGGGAAAGTTGCATTGGTGAAGGGTGTGTGTGTTTTATTGCTGAAACTCAATTATGAACATATTTGTATCCATGTGCTTAAATAAAGAAATTATTTTATAAAAAAGAGTTGAAAAAAAAATTTTTTTTTTGGTTTTTGGGTCACACCAGGCAGTGCTCAGGGGTTATTCCTGGCTCCAGGCTCAGAAATTGCTCCTGGCAGGCACGGGGGACCATATGGGATGCCGGGATTCGAACCGATGACCTCCTGCATGAAAGGCAAACGCTTTACCTCCATGCTATCTCTCCGGCCCCAAAGAGTTGAAATTTTTATGGATTGATTCTAGAAACACTATCTCTTCTGTTTTCTCCTAATTATGGTTATTGCTTTTTGCTAACCCTCTGTCACCCACAGGAGCAATTGCACAGCATTCATACCCACTAGAATGGCTCTATATACACAATTAACAGTCTTGCACCCTAGTGCCATATTTGAAGTTAAAATTTACTCTAATAATTAGAGGGGAGACTCTGAGTATATGTTATACTGGCATGTGACCCTTATGTCATTGCTCTCCTCATCCATAATAAATAAATTGACTCCATTTACCCCTCAATGATGTTCTTCAAAGAACTTTAGCTGATTTCTCAAGAGAATTTTCCTTCACTATCTGGCTGGTAAAGTTAGGGCTTTTTCAGGAGGACTCCCTTTGTAATCTCTCCCATCATTTTCTCCTTCCCCTATTACAGTGTTGTACTTTTTGTTGGAATCATCACTACATCCCTAAGTGCCCAATACCATGTGGTTCAGGAATTTCTTCTGCAATTACAAGGTATTTTACAAAGGCACTCTGAACCTATTCTTTATTACTTATATTAGGTCTCATTCTAATCTCCCTGGACCAATGGCTCAAAATAAAAATGAAACTGCCAGTTGCCTAATGGTACCTTTTTATACTTCTCCTTTAGAAGAGCATCAGGTCATACACACAAATGTCTGCCACCTTCCTGTACATTATTACATCCTATTAAAACAGTACAGGCAATTTGACCATGATTTATCCTTTATGTTCTACCCTCCATTGTAACCCCCCAATGGAGCTCCAATAGAGCTAACCTCTGAGATCTGCAGACAACTGAATAAAATCAAATGGATATCACACGTGTTAACCTTTATCCAAATAAACTTTTTCTTCATGTAGTCATTGACACTTATTCTTTTTTTTATATGGGAAGCCCCTCTGATTTCTGAAGGAGCTACAACCATTTGTTCTTTTTTGTTACAGTGCTTTTCTGTCATGAACTTTCCCCCATATCATCAAAACTGATACTGCTCCAGCCTACACTAATAAACTTTTTCAATCATTCCTTAATTAATGGCAAATCAAAGATAATCTTCAGAAAAAGGCATCATTAAATAAACTTACAGGACCCTCAAAACACAATTAGTAAAAAACAGAAAAGGTGGTATGCCCCTGTTTGACTTCTTATCCATAAGATTATTTCCTTTAAGTTTCTTTAAGTTAAGGAAAATCTATGGAAAAGGAAGTTGGATGTGCTAGATTTATATTACAGTACTTGGTGTAAGAACATTTAGCAAGTTGTTTTCAAATTATTTATATATTCATAAATTTACCCCAAGGAGAACACCACACATCTGCCAAACAATACATTGAAGAAAGAGCACAGGCTCAGAAAACAGTGAATTCACCTAACTGGGTGAAAACTGAAAAATAATGGGTAGCAGATAACCTGCTCATCTGAGGAAATGGCTATGAGGCTATGCTTACGTTTTCACAGATGGCAGTCCCACCAAGAATCTGTAGATCCAATTATGCCTCATCAGAAATCAAATTTACCAAGACCTGAAAAGACCTCTAGCTCTTTGAACACATCATGAAGCCATAAAAAGGATTTTACCCAAAAAGGAGAAGCTGCTCTCAGAACCTCCTTAACCTGGGTCACTCCTATAAGCAATCTTTTCCTGAAACTCTGTGATGCCCCTCTTTTTGAATGAGAAAGGAATGCCTCTTTTTTTAAACTTTTCTCTAGGTTACTTTCTTATTCCTATTTGCATTGGTCACTATATTGCTGTTCCAACTGTGTGTTCAGCCCTTAAGAGCTCTTTTTTTTGCTCTGTGGCCCATTTCAAACAGGTAAATTGCATCTAACTCTATTGGTTTAATATGTCGACAATTACTGTAATTAGCATTTCAGACCACATTGTTAATTAATTTTTACAGATCTGGGGGAACTCATGATGTTGTTAGATGTTTAATGGTTCTTGGTAATCTAATGGTTCCTAAATGCTATGATATTTGATTGTGTTTATTCTAAGGCAACTTGTTTAGCTATAGAACTGAATAAATGTTTTCTGTTTAAAGAGTTTAATTTTTTCCTGCTACGTATAAGAACTTTAGCAACTTGTTTTCAAGTTATGGATATCTGCAGAAATGTTCTAATGATTTTCAGGGAAGTCTATGGAAAAGGAATGTGGATGTGCTAGACTCATATTACAGTACTTGATTTAAGAACATTTAGCAACTTGTTTTCAAATTATTTATATATTCATAAATTTTTTAGCGATTTTTGTCCAGAGAAGATTATGGAAAAAAAGTATAGATGTTCTAGACTCATATTACAGTGCTTGGTGTAAAAATGTATAGCAACTTTTTTTAAAATTATGTATGTCTGCAAAAATGTTCTAATGTTTTTATTCGGAGAAGTCTATAGAAAAGGAATTTGAATGATATAGACTAATGTTAAAGTTCTCAATGTAAAAATATTTAGCAACTTGTGTTTATATAATTATATTTACAGAACGGTATTAATGTTTTTGTTCAGAAAATTTATGGCAAATGTCTGTGATATGTTTAAAGCAAAGTATATGGAAAAAATTTTGTAATATGCATAGAGACCGGGAAATGGATAAAGATAATCATGATGTATTCAAAATTTAATCTATGATGCTTTTACATGCAATTATACCCACACAAACAGTAATCCCTGGAGAGGCCACTAGCACAACCTCTCCTTGTGTCTAAGAATAATAATTACCTCCCTGAGAGCAGGTAACTTCCACATGTCTTAGATTGATATACTAACTAGACCATACTTGCTGGCTTTATATTGATGAAGTGCTTTGACCCATTTCCAAATAAAACAGGCTGGAATAAATCAGATGTGTGTTTGGGAAGCATGGGACAAAGTTTTATTTTGTCCTGGAACTATCCTTTTCTTTCTCAGCACCACATCAGTTTCATCCCTCCCACTCCAGAAGGGTCAGATTAACAGAGGCAGCAAATTAATCAATAACCTGTGTATGTGTGTATATATGTATATGAGTGGTAGCCACCTTTATGTTTGTAGTTAATTCTTATATCTGTGTTATACCTAAGCAAAGCCCTTCTTATCACCCTCTCTTCCCTCCTGTGCAATCACCCTACACCTTACTTCTTGTCCTTTGCCAATATCCCAGGATTTTTTGCTTTCACTATTAAACTCCATTACCTCTGTAGCTCATCACCCATTGTATCCTAAAGCAAACCCCCCATACCTTTTCAACATTGTGCAGTGGAAATCTGAGGACTGCCAACTGTGACCAGACTGAATTCATTTATAGGCTTTTTGAGTGGACCCTTGCTCAAGATCTTATCTCGACCTGATAGCCCAACAGCTGCAGGAAATCATTGACACTTCCATAACCTCTCTGGCTGCTCTCCACCAACATATTATTAACTCATTAGCTAAAAGTCATCTTCCAGACATGACCTACCTTGGACTTGATTACAGCAGACAAAGTGGGGGGGATATGTATACTTCTTTATGTGTATTTTTTGGGAACAATGTTGTTATTGTATCTATGAATTAGGGATAATGGAGAATGGCATCAACTGAGGGATAAGATACTACAACATAGCCATAGTCCCCTAGAACAACCATAGTACTTTGTACCAATATTCTTTTATCATTTTTTTGCATACATACAATAAAATGAGATATCTTATTGAAAGATAAGAGTTTCTTAAAAAAAAAGTAAGAGTTTCTTGTTCTTGGACCTAAGAACTCAAAATTAGAATGTTGCAGGTGAGGCCTAAAACCTGAATATTTGTTATATTGGCTTGACTTAAGTTTCAGTTGCTCAGAGATTTACCATCTACTCCAAAATATGGTTCCTACTGAGGGTCTTAGATGGAATTAAGGCAACAATGTGGAACTAGGATAGGTTTTGTGCCATCTGAGCAGCAACATGAAGCTGGATATGAGTTCTGTGAGAGAGCTCACGAGCTCAAGTGTGATGTCATATAATGACAATCACCAACTATAAGAAAATGGGCAAAAGGGAGTCTTTACTTTCCCCAATATTTAGAAGAAGGACTCTCTGGGGTTAGGCAAACTAAACACTGGCCTGAAACCTGACAAATGAAACCTGCAATTGAAAGATATGATGCTTCCTGGTGTAGAAGATGCTGATGAAGCCAGATCCCAAGATGTAGAAGTCACTGGTGAAGTTGGGTTCTGGGTGAGTAGAGTACTCTTGGAGGAGTATCCAACAGCCACTTTAGGGAAGATATTTATATTAGAGGAGAGATGAGTGTAGACTGTGTCAGACAATCAAGTAAGATGTGAGAGGGGACTAAAACAGGGTATGAGCGTCTGTGTTCAAGGAAGACAGGGTAAGGGGATTAGAGAAATTAGGGTGTATACTCTGAATGTTTAAAAACAGAGAATGTGCTTAACGTGATTAACTACAAATAGGAAATGCTTACCAGGAAAGGATACCCTACTCTGAATCTAATCTAAGTTGAAAGTTTTTAATCACAACTTTTACTGCACCTATGCAAAGTAACTGCCACTTTTTCACTTTACTATGATCTGGATATATTGGATCTGCTCACAGATGCTGTTGGCAACAGTGCTACTATTGACTCCGGGAACCTGCCTTTTCTAGGGAAGTACGGTTCATATAGTGAGCAGGACTTATTTAGCCCACCTTAATTTTATGTGTTTATCAAGCAAAAATGGGGAGATGTTGCCATATACACATAACTCACATCTACCTCACCCAGAACGGAGACTTTGCTCTAGTTTCTGTTTCCCTTAAACCACCCTCCCCCCTTTTAAAAATAATATCTTTATTTAAACACCATGATTACAAACATAATTGCAGTTGGGTTTCAGTCATAAATAGAACACCCCCCCCCTTAACCATCATCAATACTCCCCATCTCCCTTCCCACCCCGCCTTTATTCAAGACAGACCCTCTACTTACCAACCTTTTTGTGATGCTAAAGACCCAACTAGATTTATTAGCATGAGATAGTTATTTTTGTCGTTACATTTGCCCTTCCCTCCAATATGGATTGAGCCTGTTCAATAGAGATTGCAGGGAAAGAATGGTTGACACATTCTTGGTTCATGAGGCTGGAAACTTCATGACTCTCATGACTTTTTTCTCCTTTATGACTACCTTGTTTTACTAATTTTCACAAAACTTTACTTCAGAACTTGATTTCCTAAGATTGAATTTTGTCATGCAGAGCCATTACAATGTGTATGCAGGAAAGATAAATAGAGGGTAAGATTTAGGTTGGGGTCATGCTGTTGAATGTCTCATCTGTTAGTCTGGCTGTATTGAAGCTATAGTAAACTCTCTAGCAGTTTAAGTGAATGGATATACTCAGATAAACAAAATTAGGTAGACCATATGAGATGGGTATTGTCATTTATATAATTATTTAACTATAAGCATGAGAATGAAATTAAGTGATAATTTAAGCAAAATAAAAAGTATGATCATTCCCCAAGCTGATTTGACTTAATGGTAACAGAATTATACTTGAGAGAAATTATTGAAAAAATTAAAATTAGGTTTTTATATAATCCAGCAATTTCTCTATTTGGCATTTGCACTAATAGATCCAAAAATAATATTTTGAAAATATGACTGTGAGAGGGATCTTCACCACCACCACATCTTCCGGAGCCACTGTGAGCACCTTGCAGTGCCTGGTGGAGCAACTCAAGCTCGAGTAGCCTTGGAGAGGATCAAGGTCTCCCAGGCTGCCGCAGAGCTTCAACAGTACTGCATGTGAATGCTTGCAGGAATGCCCTGGTAGTTGGTGTTCCAGCTGGTAGTAACCCCTTCTGAGAGCCCAGTGTAACAGGTATAGTGTTGAATTACTTTGACTTCTGTTGCTTAACTTCTGTGTCACCATCCTAGAGGGAGCATCTTTCATTGCTCTGTCCTCACAAATATTGAGATGACCATTTATGCCTGGCAGTGGGTGAGTAGATCTCCTTCCCTTCACCCCTTTATGGGCATGGTGTTTCCCTTATTTAAAATGATTCACTTCTTTTGAGATTGGATGGGAGACTACCACCTCTCTGTCTAAGAAGGCAGGAAGATATTTTAGCTGAAATCTCTTGTCAAACTGTTTGCCAGTCCTTACAGGCACTACAGGTGATCCAGTCAAAAGTTCACACAGAAATGGAGGCCCTGCAAGAAAATAAGCCAGTCTTCCCTCAAAACTTCAGCCCTCGTAAAGTGATAGACACAGAATAGTCTTACTCATCTGTGGGATTTAAGAAAAATAAAAGACAGTGTGTGGTAATAATACCCAGAGACAATAGAGATGTGGGTTGGAAAGATTGGCCCATGATTTAAAATGTACCACAAAGAGTGGTAAGCACAGTTAGAGAAATAACTGCACTAACAACTAACATGACAATGATAATGAGCCAAAAAAAAAAAAATAGAATGCCTATCCTAAAGACAAGCAGAGGCAGGGGGATAAGGGAAATGGGAAAAAGTTACACTGGTAAAGGGTGGTATACATTTGATGACTGAAACCTAACTGCAAACATTTTTGTTCCACGATGTTAAATGTATATAAAAATGAAATCAAAATAAGGCAACTTAGTGAATTTTATAAAAGTTAGAGAATATCAACTTGTAGCTAATGACATTAATCACACACCCTTTTTAAATATACAGAGCACACACCTTATTTTCCCTAATCCCCTTTACCCTCTTTTTCCTAAAACACAGAAGCACACACCATATTTTAATCCCCTCTCACATCCTACCTGATTGGCTGACATTGAGTTCACACCCTTAGCTCTCCTAATATAAATATTCCTTTCCCATCTAAAGCAAAATGAGTTATTCCCCCCGAAGTGTCTCATTGATGTTTTTCTGTGAGTGCTCTACTTGCCTGGAATCCGACCTCACCAGTGACTTCTACATCTCGAAATCTGAGTCAGCAGTGGCAGATAATCAAATGGAAGAGTGTGTACAGATGTGAGAGGGTTAGTGAGATAGATGGACAGAGTACCGAAATTTTCCCCCAACAGATTGATAATATAAAAATTTCCAAATAGGGGGCCGGAGAGATAGCATGGAGGTAAGGCGTTTGCCTTGCATACAGAAGGACGGTGGTTAAAATTCCAGCATCCCATATGGTCCCCCGAGCCTGCCAGCAATGATTTTTGAGTGTAGAACCAGGAGTAACCCCTGAGTGCTGCCGGGTGTGACCCCAAAAAACAAAAATTCCAAATATATGTTAGATTTGCATTAAATTAAATTGTATCTATTGTGAGAAGTAGATCCATTATTAGTCACAATTAAGCAAGAGTATTCAAAGCTGGAGGTAAATCATAATAATTCAAATGCAAGAAGACAAATTAATAAAATCAGTATGAGAAGAAATATAAGACTTCATTAGAGAGTAATGAGAATTCTAAGAAGTGAAGAGAGGTAAGAGAGCAGAAAGAAAATTTAAAATAGTAATAATAATAATAATAATAATAATAATAATAATAGCAAAATACTTCCAAAACTCAAGAGAAGAACTAATCATTGATGTCCAGAAAACTTATATGACATACTTATGTATCCAAAATGACTTATATCAATAAATACTTTGTTAGATTATCAGAAGACAATGAAAACTATCAAAACCTTCTAACTAAAAAAAAAGTTATAAAATCAAAATTATTTTTTTTATCAAGGCTCATTTTACTGCTCAACAAGCAATGTAAATATTACGGCTTGATAGATTCCTATTAACAAAACCTAAGTCCTAAAATTAACCCTCACACATAAAACTTTATTTTTAATAAAGGTGCTAATGGAGAAAGAAAGCATCTTTAACAAATGAAGTTTGGGAAAACTGAACTGGCTCAGGGCTAAAGAGATAATTTAGAAGATAAGGTTATATGCCTTGAAAGCAGCTGACCAGGGTTCAATCTCTTCACTGCATGTATATTCACCAGAATTACCTCAAGCATAATCTCTGAGCACAAAGCCAAGAGAAAACCCTAGGCACTTCCTGACATAATCCCCAAATATAAACAAACAAGCAAACAAACAAAAAATAAAATAAACCCAAAACCTATTATTGGCCTGCCTCTTTAAAATAAGATCACTTGTTTTATAAAATTATCATTATATTGGGGTTAGTTTAGGGGAAACCTGGTGCCACTCAGGTTTAACTCCTACCTCTGTACTCAAAAATTATTTCTGGTTGACAGGTGGACCATACGTGATGCTAGGGATCTAACCCGGGTTAGTGGTATGCAAAGCAAACACCCTACCCACTGTGCTATCATTCCAGCACCAAAAGATCACTTGTTAATATAAACATAAAAAGTAATTCAAAATGTATCTAAGACTTAGATAGTAGACAAAAAAAACATGAAATATGTAAAATATAACATAAGTGAGATTCTGTAGCACTTCTTTATTAGAGATATTTTTAGAAAATGAAATTCACTGGTGAGCAAAGCAAAAATAAAACAAAATGAAAAATTTTAGTGTTTACAAAGCAAAATAAAATGCTAAAAAGCATAAAGACAAACTACCTAAAAATTAGAACATATGCATCTGCCATAATATTACTTTTTCATTATATAAAAATCACAATACAACTGAATAAATAGAAGATAATTTCAAAAGACCAAGAAGACATTTATCCAAGGATGTACAGATAGGTGAAAAATTCTTGCTATAATGATTATATAAAATATAAAGATAGAAATTAATTATACTTCAGCTTACATAATGAAGGCCTATTTTAAAATGATTAATAGAAACAAGTATTGGTGGGGGAAAAACATTGGTTAATATTAGAAATGTAAACTCTAATAATCTCAAAGAAAATGATAGCGAATTCCATAGAAATGTAAAAATTTATATGACACAGAAATAGCATTTGTAGGATTATAGCAAAATAATATGAAAACACTTTCAAAGGATATCTACATCTCTATTTTTAGATCCAAGACAAGTAATCAATGTGCCAAACTGAGTGAAGATGCTGTGGCAGATATCTAATGAAATACTACTATGCCAATTTTAGGAGAAATACCTAGCAAACACCTAGTAAAGATTCATGAGGGATAATATCTGAAACTCATAAATTTATCAAAGTATTGAAGAGCCATAATGAGAAGGCATCTAAAATATTGTAAAATAAAAGAGATAAAATAGTGTCTTTCAAAACCATGAATATGATTTTTATTGCACTTTATATAAATAAAGCTGCATTGTTTCATTTTGTGTTTCTATCTGCTCTATGAGCCTATATAACATTTGTGAGCACTATGTAATGCCATTCCGGGGTTATGTGTAAATATATAGATATACAACTTCATTTTCCCAATAATTATGTAAATATTTGACAAAAATATCTATACACCAGTGTTAGATGGTCCTGGAAAGAGGCAACTACATACTTTTGATTTACCACTTTATCATAGTGTCCAGGATTAGACACTTCACATAGTAAAAAATAGAAGTACTGTGAAATCAAATATATGTAAATTCTGTCAACTGTTTTTAGAGAAATAAAGTGTATTTATCTCCCTAATATCAGCACACAACTATGTATATTTAATTTCCTGTCATGTAATGCAGAGGGTAACAATTTTAATATGTTTGCATCTGGGGAGAAAGAACTGCAAAGGTGGGAACGCATTTGTTATATGCTGAAACTCCAGGCTCTAGCATCAGTATTGCTCCCAAATATGAGAGTGGGAGGAAACCTTTAGCACAACCAGGTATTACACAACACCAAAAGTAATGATAAATGCAATTTTTAAATGATTTTTACCTTACTAATGTGCAATTATTTTATTTCTTATAAAATAAAACATTTTTCCTTTTGTCACTTGTATTTCTTTTAATTAATTTTTAAGCCAGTTTATCAGAATGTGGGAAACAGTTTTAGTATCAGGGACCCAGGCCTTAAGTGTTAAGACCCTGGTTTGATGACTGGCACCACATGATCCTCCCCACCCCCCTTATCAACTGGGGTGGCTCTGGTGACCTCTGCTGGACTAAGCAGTATTGAACTGAAGCCCAACATTCTGCTAGGCCTGCTTGGGTAAATACAATTTGAAGATTTGAACTAAACCTCAGTGTCCTCTGAGCTGCCTTCTCAAATAAAATCTGCTGATCATTATCTTTTGAAAGTTCTATTTTCTTTTTGACTTGAACGTTTTAGTACCTTTTTTCTTGAAATTAATTATTTCTTTTTTATTATTATTATTTAAAAAGTCTTCATTATTTTTCTACCCATTCAACACTTTGTTGGACCAAACCAACAGTTTTCAGGACTTACTGGTGGTATTTGGTGGTGTTTGGGGGGTGTTTGATGTAAGGTGGCCAGGATTGAACCCAATTTAATTTTATGCGAGACAAACACCTTATTTGTGTACTACTTTTCCAGAGCTAGCTTTATCCCCATTTTATTGACAGTTTTGAGTCTTTTAAAATAACTCTACACCTATTGATATATGATTTTTATTTTTCCTTGCATTAATATTGTATAGTATATTATTGGATTCCACACACCAAATCATCACTTCATTTTAGGATAAACAGTATTGGTCCTGAAGTGTGATCTTTTTGATATATTGTTAGTTTTATTGTTAATATTTTCTTAAAGATCATTGTTTGTATATTCATCAAGAATATGTGTCTATATATTTCTTTAAATGACTGTTTTCTTAATGGGGTTAATCAACTTTTTAAGGTCTGAAGATTTTTAGATAAAGAAACCTGATTAAGTTGACATAATAATGAGCACATCTATTAGCACAAATTTATTATATAAAAGTCATAGAGGTGCAGAAGAGATTGTACAACAAGCAAGGGTCTTGCCAACTTGGCATTCTATAAGGTTCCCTGCTCACTGCCAGAATATAAAGCCAAAGTACTGATAGATTGTCCCTTCCTTGAATACAAAATTACAAGTAATGTTTCATTATAACACTAATGAATGTAACTTTAAGTAATGGTTCATTATAACATGAAGACAAGTAGAAAAAAGATTCTTCAGCATTTCAGAGTGATGAGTAAGGGAATATAAAAGCATATATATAGAACAAAGGTGATGGAGATTCTTAGAAATTCTATTTGTCAGTATAAATAAGTTGACATTCCTATTAAGTATGCATTATTTCGTATTTTTGTTTGTTCATTTTTTGCTCCATACCTGGATTAATATGTGTGTGCTGATTCTTTAATACACATCTTTAAAGAAGAAAATCTTTGAAAAATATTTCAAGGCTATCAGCCATTATTCTTAGTAAAAAAGGAAGATCCTGAATGATTTTGAGCAATGGCATATAATTATATAATATTGAAATGAATCACTCTAACTATTATGTTGAAAAAGTGCAAGTTTCTGTCTGGAGCCTAGACTTGGTCTTGTGCCAGGAAACTTCAGGGGTCTGGTCTCTTTGTACTTAGGCCAAGGTTATTTCTTTCCATGTCCCTCATATTTTGGTGGGCCTATGCAAACAACAATTGCCACTCTAACACCACTTTTACTGTGCTCCGTTGACTCTAATCCTTAAAAAGAACTCACTTAAAATTTGAGGTTAACTTAAACTAATATGCATGTATATGGAAATGTAAGAAAATACTATGCCTGTAATGTTTAAGGAGTTACGTAAGTTTTATGGCTTTAGATTGCCTTGTGTACTGTTAAGAAATATTATAATGTGTTACAATCTGGGGACTTGAGGGACAAAGTAATTGTACATGGATTCTGTCTTATTTATCTTAATGTTCTTTGGCTGAAATTTCAAAGTTAAGATATCAGCAAGGGGACTTCTGAGAATTATGTTATGGGTGATTGTCCTTCCACTGTAACTTTACCTTGTCCTCTTTCTTTGCACCCTTGTTCTCTTAATAAAAAAAAAAATGGAAAAAAAAAAAAAGAAAAAGTGCAAGTTTCAAAGGAGAGGCAAAGTCAAAAACAAGGACCTGTAAGAAAACTATTGCTCTAGTCCAGAAAAATGACTCGCTATTGAACAAAGTATAAATAAACTGGTTTGAAAAGATCTAATTCTTATTATAAAGAATATATATTAAATATATTTAATGTTATGAAATTAGACTTGTGAATGAATGAAAGAGAAAGAAAGGAAAGGAATCATAAATTAAGATTTTGTGGAGCATTTAGACATTTGTGCTGAAAGCAGATTGAACAGAAGCTAGTATTTTAGTATTTCAATGTCTAATCTTATAACTATCAGCTAATCATTTTACAGTGTTTTATAATTATAAGTGTTATAAGTGTTTTATAATTATAAGTCCAAGCAACCTATCTATGAAGTAGTATGGGGGGGTATTTGAAACACTTTTTTTTGTTTTTTGTTTTTTCGGGCCACACCCGTTTGATGCTCAGGTGTTACTCCTGGCTAAGCAGTCAGAAATTGCCCCTGGCTTGGGGGGATCACATGGTACGCCGGGGGATCAAACCGTGGTCCCCATCTTTCCTTGGCTAGTGCTTGCAAGGCAGACACCTTACCTCTACCGCCAACTTGCCGGCCCCATCTTCTATTAACTTTCTATTCAGCAAATGTTTTTTCCCTTATCCTATCACTCCTAGAGCTCAGGGCCACCTCCCAATATAGATAATATAGTTCCTTCCAATCCAGACATGAGGGTTGTTCAAATACTTGTAAATAATTTTTCATTACTAATTCTGCAGTTACATTTTTGCATTGGCCATCTGTTTCTGGTGAAATTCTAATTTCTTCCCTCTTCAGAACTCTGCCCTCATTAAACACTTCTTAATGGTCATGATGACTATAGTTTCAGTCATTTAAACACTTTTCTCTAATAATAGACATCATGTTGCCTGTAGTTTCATTCATCTCAACATCTCCACAAAACTCAACTTATTATAGGCCTGCTCCTCACTTTTGTTGAAGAGCATATATTAATGAATGCTACTTTATATTAACTATCTCTCCAAACATCTAGATGTCAATCTCAGCCTTCCTTATCTTATTTCTACCTGCCAGTTGCTATATTATATCAATTCTTCATCAAGTGTCTTAATTTCATCTCATCACCAAGTCTACAGTTATAACCCTAGTGTAGATTACTTGCTAATTGATCCATCTACTTCTAACTGGCATCCCCAATCTTTTTTTTTTTTTTTTTTTTGGATTTTGGGTCACACCTGGCAGCTCTCAGGGTTTACTCCTGGCTCCATGCTCAGAAAATTGCCCCTGGCAGGCCCGAGCCTGCCCATATGGAATACCTGGATTCGAACCACCATCCTTCCACATGAAAGGCAAACACCTTACCTCCATGCTATCTCTCCAGCCCCGGCATCCCCAATCTTATACCATTGCTTTTATGTCTCATTGAAACACATTCTACAACCAAAAACCTGTTCTTCCAATCTACTCAATAAAATATTTAATGGATTTTTTAATATTTTTATTTAAACACCTTGATTACAAACATGATTGTAGTTGGGTTTCAGTCATGTAAAGAACACCCCCCTTCACCAGTGCAACATTTCCATCACCAATGTCCCAAATCTCCCTCCTCCCCACCCCACCCCCACCTATACTCTAGACAGGCTTTCTACTTCCCTCATTCATTCACATTGTTATGATAGTTCTCAATTTTAATGGATTCTTATTACCTCAAAGATTAAATTCTCTATCAAAGCATAGAAAACATATTTTTCATTTTTAAATCTTTTTAACATTTTTTCTGATATTTCCTTATATGATCTCTACTCTTCAGTCTTACAAACTATGTTTATATTTGTAATAGATAAAGTTCACACCTGTCCTGTACATGTTAGCCAATAATTTATACTTTCTTAGCCAAAGAATTTATTGTAGTGCTTTGAGATAACACCAAGGTTAGGCATGTGCCAAACTCACATTCTATTACTGGCACAATATGGTTCCTACTTCACTACATTACTACATTATTATATTACTACATCACTACATTACATTAGAGTAACTGGAGGGAATGCTTAGCATCACAGGGCACAAGCAACACTGCATTTTTGGTCCCCTGCACTGTAATAGGTATCCTGAACACTCTTTGGAACAGTACTTGGCAACACTCATAACCCCCTCCAGAAAAGAATAGCTAGTGTTTTTTCAGTATCACCTTTTCAGGGAAACTGTCCCAGATAACCATAAAAAGACAAGCAATTTGAATAATTCTTAGGCGTGTATTGAACTCCTAGTTCACAGAGAACTATTCTCTGTTTTGTTATATGAATACTGATATTAAGTTAAAAAATAAAACAACTTGACCTCTAATAATGTTTTGCAGACTAATAACAGTGTCATAAGCTACTGGGTCACACCTTATTTTACCCACAACAAAGATTATCCCTGGTTTCTTTGTATGTTTGTTTACAACTTGGATTTACCCCAAAACAGAGATTGTCTTACTTGTAAACCTGGGTGGGTTTACTGTCCCACCTAGGGGTAATCCATGTACTCAATAAAAGTGACAGTTCTGGCAGGCAGCTTTGTCTCCCTCCTAGGTAGAAGACTACCAGACTACATGTGTTTCACCCTCAGCCTGATATGGATTATTTCATGCATGACCCAGATTCAGATTCTTTCACCTGGATTTAGAGATAGAGCAAGTGGGGTGATTTTACAGTGAGCCCACAAATGCCATTCTTGCCAACTGCTTAGTCCCAAGGAGCCTTTCTCTGTATCATGTCATTTCCTGTACTTCGAAAGGTAGATTAAGTTTTTTATTACAAAAAAAATTTAATAGTCTTTATACTCTATACTTTCTGCACCTCTTGACACAGAAAATTATGAAGCATTTTAAAGACTATCTCCATGAGCCTCTTTAATCTTCACCTTATGTCAATTTTTATGTTTCCAAAAGGACACCTCAGTTGGGACTACCCATATTCTTTCTTATTTTATTATTTTTAATAGGTTTTATTGAGGCCAATGTGAATTGCAAGTTTTTCACAGTTATGTTTAAGGTACATAGTGCCAATGAATTGAGCAATTCCCACCACCCGTGTTGACCACTGCCACCCCTGTTCCTAGCTTGCATCCTGTAACTCCACCCTTAGCCCCCTGGACTGCTGGTATAACAAGTCCCTTTTGTGTATCACTTGTTGTGGGTTGGGTCTCTTGATTCCATTGTCATTGACTTTAGGTTAGGTATTTAGGTCAGATCATTTTTTATTTCCACTCAATATTCATGTGACTGCTTGCCTCTATTATAAACCAGTTCAACTCATACTGACCCTTTAAAATTCTGTGCTTTGGAAATTTCTCTTTGTTAAGGTATCTGAGAAAATAATATAATAATGCTCTTTAGTATACAATCTGTTTATCAAGACTGTGTGCTGTATACTTTCAAATTAAAAGTATTCTTTATATTTTTAACTTTTTATACAAGATTAGCAGATTTTATAAACTAGGTGAGTAACCAATTCATGGCAAGAAATTACCTGCTAAATGTTGCACTTGTTTTTTTATTTTCTATTTTCCATCATTTCACCACAACTGTTTTTCATTTTGTACTTTCATGTCATTAAATTTAACATTTTATTTTCATTGACTTGAATTTTTATAGATCAATAAATACATGTCTAGTAGGTTTTTAAATTAATTTAAAGTAGTAATATGTTTTTCCTTAACCTGGACTTTTATTTCAGATATCAAAGACCATGTCAAATAGTAAAAAATCAGTGTAATTAGAGAATGCAGTTTCCCAGAGCAATAGAGAGCAGTTGGCAGCATTATTTGCCTTGGATGTGCAAATCTGGGTTTGTTCTCTGTCACCCATATTGCTCCACAATCCCTTCAGAAGTAATCTTTGAGGGCAGAAACAGGAGTTAATACGTCCTCCACCCAACCAAAAAAGAAAATATCAGGAATATAATTAATACAGACCTTTTAACTTTCAAAAAGTTATTGTTTGAAGAGAAAGATCACAGATCATTTAGAAAAATTATATTTTCATTCACTACTCTTATTTCTGATTTTTAAAAAAAATTTGAATGCTTTTTAGGTGATTTTTATTTATTTATTTATTTATTCTTTATTTTGGTTTTTGGGTCACACCCAGCGGTGCTCAGGCGTTACTCCTGGTTCTGTGCTCAGAAATCGCTCCTGGCAGGCTTGGAGGACCATATAGGATGCCGGAATTCGAACCACCCTCTGTCCTGAATTAGCTGTGTGCAAAGCAACATCCTACCACTGTGCTATCTGTCCAGCCCTACTTTTTAGATTTTTTTTTAAATTTCCAATACGATTCTGATAGATTTTATTTTTATTTTTTTACTCCTGACCATGTTCTGGAGGGAAACTGATATCAGGGAAGTTTTTAGTCACTGGAGTGAGTTCCAGCTGGGTGAAGTACTCCTGGATAACTTGGACTGATAGGTCAGCTGAATTACTTTCCAAGTAAGCAGCACATCCTCCAGGTGCAGAAGGTCACCGAGGGCATCACAGAAAAAAGATTTTGTGATTATGAAGATATCCTTCAAGATGGTAAACATGGGGGGGTCAGTGCTCATAGGATCAGAATTGGTTCCAATGTTTCACTAGCATCATGTTCATCCTGCTCATAGTGTCCTCCATAGAAGACAACCAGGTGCTCATCTGTCAGAGTTCATAAACATCTTCCAGACCATTGTCAAAAAGACGTTCTTCAATGTTTCCATCATACTCTTCCTCAATAATAAGGACCTGCTGCTGGAAAAGGTAAAGAGCTCCAGCATCAAGAGACAATTCCTGGGCCAGTTGCAGTGTCAAGAAAGGGTACAGTGATTCCTGAAACACAGCAAGTGTCGAAACTACAGCAAGTCCCTATTCCATCATTTCACCATGGTTATCAACACAGAGAACATCCATCTTCATTTCATATGTGAAAAATACCATTTTGCCTGTGAACTTGAAGAACATCATGCTGCACTGAATTAAGTGTGCTTCGGATTGGAGCAAAGTCACTCTGCTCTCAGCTACTAAAATCTGTGGCCAATGGAAACATAATATGCCCTGGGCCTAACTCAAGCCCTGTTACACTGTTGTGTATCCTTCCCAGAAATCACACTTCTCTTCTGCCACTATGGCTCTGGGACCATGCACTCCTGCAGGCTATGGTCCTGTAGCCCCTAGAGACAGGCTGAGCTAGGTTCATGTGTGGTGCAGTGCATGCCCCAGCCATGCCCTGAGTGACTACGTGTGTGCCCTTCTGCCCATAAGCCCAAGAACCTGACAGCCATCTTTCTTAGCCAGAGTCTTTGCAGCCCTCAAGCAAGGGGTTGAGTGCTAGTGTAAGCAGCATTGCATTTGCTCAGGGATCAATGATAGCTGGCCTCAGTCACCCCATGAACATGGTGATATCTTATTTTCCTCTTGCTGCCCACAGGGTCCGGGGGACTTAATTACCTTCCTTGTTCTTCACACCATACATGCTCTTTCCCTGCCAGTGCCAGCCCCTGCTCCTCCACTGGAAAAGCCTAGGGGTGCCCAGGAATCTCTGAGTGTTCCCCAGAGAGCAAAAGCTCCCCTGGAACTTTCCATGAGTTCCCAGCCTTGCTGGCCCAAATCTTGGTGCTCTTCAGTGAATCCGATGTATTGTCAGGGACAACTACAAACCCAGAGAGGAAGGGGACCCCATTACTAAGTCCCCTTGTTAATGAGAAACCAAAGTAAAATATTTTTAATGTTCAAGTTTTATCTGTGTGAGCTGGAAGAATGGGGTCTTTGTATTCCTTCTTGTGGCTCTTTCTCAACAGAAAGGAAGTGACCCAGGTCATGTCGGGGCAAGATCCCTGTCCCAGCACCATGCACAAACCTTGTCCAAGTGGCATCTGCTCTTGGCTATCTTTTTACTGGGCAGCTCTAGCTTGTAAATCTGTTTGGGATCATGGTGATTCTAGTCAGCTGGGGGGTGTTCAGGTGCTGAGTCAGCCCTGTGGTGCTGGAAGGAGTGGAGGGTCTTAGAACTGTCCCCAGGGTTTTGTCTGAATCAGCCCCAACCAGTGCCCTTTCCCTTGAACAGTCTGGTCTGTTTGCTCATGATTTTCTAAAATTTACACCTGGTGCTTGAAGAGAGACTACAGCAAATTCCCTGACACTTGTAGTCTCAGCCATCTCTCCTGGGCCTAGACCTACATGCAGCTCCTTACAGTGCCTGGCCTATCAGGCTTTGATTTATAAATGGATAAACAGAAAGGAGCCTTGTTTGCAAGGCCCAGAAAAACCTCTAAACAACACTCAGGTTGTAGCTTTTGTTATCTTCAAACTTGGGCTTTTTATTTTTTTAACTTTTAATTTCACTGTTACCTTTGATTTCTTATTTTCTTTTCGAGGTATTGTAGAGAAACAGGAGACAGTTGTGCATTTTTCTATTATCACAGACATGTAACAATAACCTTTCTTAAAATTAAAAGAAGATTTTTGAGAATTGTTTGTTTCTTTAAAACAGATATTCATTATATTATCTAAAAATTGAAAAAAATAAATAAAAACAAAAAATTAAAATAAAAATTGATGAAAATAAAAATAAAAGACTGATTAAAAATAAAATAAAAATAGCATACATTTTTACTGACAAAAAGTCATTTGGGAAGACAGAATGATGGAACAAAAGCAAGGTACTTGCCTTGCATGTGCTGACTGGTTTGGTCATAGCACTATATGTGGTTCCCCTGTTCACTTCAGGTGTAATCCCTGACTTCAGAGCATGGGTGAAGACCTGTGCCCAGCTGCTTGCTGCCCCCCAAACACAGAAAAAGCAAATGCAACAAAACAAAAAGCATTTTGGTATTGTGTATAGGGTGAGCTTTCAAAGTTATCCTTAGCAGACATGCAAGGCTGCATATGAGTTCAAATCCCAGCAGATTACTATATTATATTTGCTTACATTGCACAAGACTGCTATAGTTCCTAAAAATAATATTGAACTTGATACATCCTGAAATTTAATTGAATACTACTATATTTCAATTAATTACATTCAGAATATCTTGAGTATTGGTCATGTACCAGGGAAAATATGGATTAAAGAAGTCTCAGTTTATATAATTCACCTCAAAACTCAAGAGATATTAGAACTGAATTACAGAGAAGTTAAGGTAATTATCTAACATCATGTAGAGCTTGACTTTTAAAACAGTTTATTTCTATTTTAATCAGCTGGTTTTGACTATATTTCCACATTTCTAGTAGTCTTATGAATCTCTTCTTTAGAATCTAAATTTTATTTAAGTTATTCAGGTATCTAACTTTAACCTACAAAATTATATGTCCATATGTATTTGAAGTCATATTAGAAGACATTGAAGAAAAAAATCACAAAAAATGTATTTTTAAAATGTAAGGTAGTAAAGAGGGGAGCCTAAATCATTCTCAACCACAGAGCTTAAAGAGGAGAAGAAAAGAAATTATAGGGAAAAAATATGAGGAAATAATGAAGGGTAGGAGTAGGGGTTGGTGACACTGGTGATTAATGAGAGTGATAATCCGAAGCACAGAATCAACAATACTGATAATATGAGATCTAAAGTACAACCACTAAACTTGTAAAGTAACTGTCAAGGTAGCAGGCTGGCAGACAATGATGGGGGAGAGGGGATAGAGTATGGGAACAGTTGTGAAGGAGATTGATACTGGTAGTGGGGTGTCAACCCACCCCCATTTTCTGGTGTAACCTTACATGATGTAATACCTCCCCATTTCTGGGAGGGTCTTTTTCAAAAAGGATTGCCTTTTTCAAAAGGATTGCCTGAGGGGCAGGAAGGGGATTGAAAGGGATTCAGCAAGGGAGGAGAAGGAGAGCTAGCAGGATGGAGATAGAAGAAACAAGATGGTAGGGCAGCTGGAATAGGCTGCTTAAAAGGTTAGCCCTGGTGGGTAGGGACTGAATAAAGCTGATGTCTCCTGAAACCTGACTGCCTTTGGATCATTTCCTCATGGCTATCCTGAACCCTCAGACCTGCTGGCTGGAGGGAGTTGTAACCCAGACTAGCAGAGAAAAGTCCCTCAATCCGTCTCACCATCATCCATCACCATTTAGGAATGTTTAGAACCCTGGACAAAGAAGGCAACAATCATGGTGAGATTTTTGTTCTTGTGTTTGATTTTGGCTCTTTTCAGCTGGAGTGAGCCCATGAAGCCATTTGTAAAAATGGTGGAGATCCCTACCGCCAGCAGGCAGTTTGGCAAAGGGGATTGCTGGAATCTTGGAGCATCTCCCCAAAGGACCAGGCACCCGACTTTTCTTCTATGAAAAGTGCTTTCACCAATGGCCAAGACATTCGAATTTTCAGAGATTTATAGAAGCCATTAATTGGAAAAAGACTAGAAAAAAGACATTTTTATTATGACCTTCAGCCTGGACTTGAATTTTGACTTTGAAAATTTCGGACTTTCAGCTTAGATGACCTTAATTGCTTTGAACATCAAGAACTGGGCGCCACAGCAAAAAGCTATGCTCCCTAATACTGTCTGGACGGGCAGAGAAGCAGGCAGCGGATCACTCTCTCAGCAAAAAGCATTGGAGACTGCTCAATCCCTCCTGACACGGGTCACTTCTGCTCCTGTCCTGTGGCCTGGTGGGGCAAAGAGGAGGCTGAGATAGGCATCTGAGTGCTCCAGCAGTCAAGAAGCGGTGGAAAGTTCACAATCAGGCCAGAGGCTGTGGTCATGCGGCTCGTATGGGACCCACCCTCTGGACTAGGCAAGTGGAATGAAGGGAGTGAACCCAAGCTCCACAATAGCTGCAGGGCCAAGAATCCATGGAAGTGAAGCCACGTGGTGAGAGGCCTGGGAGACCCCACAGACTTTTCATGTATGAACAATTGGTGTTAATGATGGATTTACAAAAAATGGAAGAAAACAGCAAAGCCCAACTGAAAAATTTCATTTTAAAGCACCACCTGCATCTAAGGTTGTTTCAGGTATATCTCTTGATCTAAGTCATTCTCTTGCTGACTTAAATGTGCTTTATAGTTTTCCATAATTAATGTTCCCAATTGCATAATGTTGTATTGTGTATTTTAATGTAGTAGCCTGTTTTCAAAATGTATTTTCTGTATAAATGTTCTTGTAATTTTGTTTAGGTAAAGGTTATTAGGAACAAGAAAGTTCCAGGAAAAAAAAATGCTTTGTTAAATAGCATTAAGAAGTATAGGAACAAGAAAGTTACAGGAAAAAAAATTCTTGGTTAAAGAGCATTAAGAAGAATAGGAACAAGAAAATTCCAGGATAGTGCTTGGTAAATAAGCATTAAGAAAATTTTAAATTACAGGTATATTTTGCAGAAAAGTTATGATATTTTAATTTTACACTTTAAACTTTGTTGCTGTGGGAATATTAAGGTTCCCGCCTTTGGCCAAAGGTGGAAGTCAGGAAAACAAAAGCTTATTACCCTTCTTCATTATTTATAGAGGGAAGGAGAGATGTCACCCCACCCCCATTTTCTGGTGTAGTCTTACCTGAGGGTAAGACCTACCCATTTCTGGGAGGGGTCTTTGGTAGGTATCAAAAGGATTGCCTGAGGGGCAGGAAGGGGATTGAGAGGGATTCAGCAAGGAAGGAGGAGTGCTTGCATGATGGAGGTAGAAGAAACATGTTAGGATGGCAGAGCAGCTGGAATAGACTGCTTAAAAGATTAGCCCTAATGGCTAGGGCTTGAATAAAGCTGATGTCTTCTGAAACCTGATATCTGTCTGTGGATCATTTCCTTATGTCTATCCTGAACCCTCAGATCCACTGGCTGGAGAGACTTGCAAGCGTGTGGCCCGGGCTGAAGGAGAAAGGCCTCTTTTCATCCTTCTATCTCACCATCATCCACAACCATCGAGGACTGTTTTACAACAGTGGGGTGTTGTTGAAATTTTATATGCTTAAAACTTAACTACCAATAACTTTGCAAAATATGTTTCTTCAATTAAATAAAAATAATCCAATACTTGCTTCTTTTAAAAATGTATTTATACTAATTCACATGTATAAAATATACTCCTATATTTTATATATGTGTATAAATAATGCAATATATAGAAGTATTGACAACTCATTTAAAAATCTGCATTGATCATCATTCATGAATAAAAATATATCCTACATTATGCTTTTAGTATTAAGCTAATTTGTGTTCTGAGAGTGTAAATTTTAAAAAATTGATCAAAGTTAAAAATAAATTGTTGTTTATATCTCAAAAAGTATATTGATGTGTTCCAACATGTAAACACAGACATACCCATACAAACTAACACATATATTAATTAAAATTACATATCTATATAAATGTGCTTATATACGGATACATGTATATATACATACATAACTTTATATTGCTTTATGTTGACTATTGATGTCAACATCTCCATCCCTAAAATGCTGAATGCACATTCTTTTCCAATGCACCTGAGACATTATTCAAGATATACCACATGCAGGCCATAAAACATATATCCACAAAAATAAAGAGGATAGAAATTGATCAACTACCTTCTCAGATCACATGCACTGAAATTAGAAGTGAATTACAAAGAGATACAAAAAATAACTTTAACACCTGGAAATTAAAAAACTCACTACTGAACAACCAATGGATTAGAGACCATAACAGAAAAGAAATTCAAATATTTCTGGAAGAAAATGACAATGAATATAAAACTTATCAGAATTTGTGGGACACATAAAAAGCAGTATTAAGAGGAAAATTTATAGTTTTTCAAGAATTCACTGGAAAGGAAGAAATATCGTACATAAATAACTTAATGGCTCAATTTTTAAAGTTGGAAAAATATCAACAAATGAACCTAAAATAGGCAGAAGGAAGGAAATAATAAAGCTCAGAGTAGAAATTAATGAATTGTAAAAAAAAAAATCAATCCAGAATATCAATGAAAGCAAAAGTTGCTTCTTTCAAAAAATAAACAAGATCAATAAACCACTAGCAAGATTCACAAATAGAGAAAAACAGAGAGAAACTTACACTGAATTAGAAATGAAAAGGGGAAGTTATGCAGATTATGCAGACATTCAAAGGGTTATCAGAGATTACTTTGAAAAACTTTTGGCCAGAAAACAAGAGAACCTGGAAGAAATGGAAAAATTCTTGGACTCTTATAACCTCCCAAGGTTGTAACAAGATCTTGAATATCTGAACTATCATGATAGACTATCAGTCACTATTGGGGAAATTGAAATGGTAATCAAAAGACTTTCCCAAAACAAAAGCCCAGGCCCAGGTGGGTTCACTAGTGGGTAATTTTAAACCTTTAAATAGGACCTATTGCTAATCCTTTTCAGGCTATTTTAGGAAATTGGAGAAACAAAAACACTCCCAAATAGTATCTATGAAGCAAACCTCACCCTTATACCAAAACAGATAGGAATGCCACAAAAAAGAGTACAGACCAATATCCTTCATGAACACAGATGCAAAGATCCTCACAAAATTCTAGCAAATAGGATCTAATTGTTCATCAAGAAGATAATACCCCCAAACCAAGTAGGATTCTTTCCAGAGAAGCAAGGGTAGTTTAATATATGCAAGTCAATCAATGTAATACACCAAATCAACAAAAGGAAAAATAAAAATAATATAATCATATCAATAGATGCAGAGAAAGCATTTGCCGAGATCCAATACACATTCATGATCAAAGCTCTGACTGAACAAGATGGGAATGGAAGGAACTCTTCTCAGTATAGTCAAAGCAATTTAACACATGCCAGAAATACAGAGTGGAGCAAGGAAAGCCTCTTCAACAGGTAGTATTGTGAAAACTGGTCAATCCCTTCCAAAAAATGTACTTGGGCCTCTCTTTAAAACCATACAAAGATCAAATAAAATGAATTAAAGATCTTGATATCAGAAACCATAAGATACATAGAGGAAAACAGGCAAAATACTCAGGTTATTGAGACTAAAGGCATCTTTAAGAAAAAATAGCACTGTCCAAGCAAAGGGAAGCAGAGATAAACAAATGGGATTGCATTACACTGAGAAACTTCTCCACTTCAAAAGAAACAGTGACTAGGATACAAAGGCTACCTATGGAATGAGAGAATCTATTCACCAATGCCCTTTAGACAAATGATTAATATTTAAGGTCCAAGTCCAGATTGAGCTTTACAAGAAAAAATATCTAAAATATATAGACATTTCCTCAAAGAAGAAATATAGTGGACAAAATGAACATGAAAAAATGCTCCACATCAGTAATCATCTGGAAGATGCACATCATAACACCAATAAGGTATCATTTCATAACATAAAGAATGGCACACATCACGAAAGACAAGAACAACCACTGCTGTTGTAGATGTGGGGAGAAAAGGACTCTCATTCAGTGCTGGTGGGAATGCCGTCTTGTCCAGCCTTTCTGGAAAACAATACAGATATTCATCAAAAAGAAAGAAAAAAGAAATTGAGCTTCCTTATGATCCAGCAATACCAGTACTAGGGATATAAGCTAGGAACTAAAAACATAATACAAAAATGTCCTCTGCCAGAATCAGGAAGCAATCCAGGTGTCCAACAACAGATGAGTGGCTAAAGAAAGAGTGGTATAGTACACAATAGAATACTTTGCAGCCATTAGGAAAAATGAAATCTAAGCTACCTTTTCCATGAATGGACATGGAGACTTATTATACTGAGTGAAGTGAGTCAGAGGGAAAGGTACAAGCACAGGAAAAAATCTCACTTATTTGTGGGATATAAGGAAAAGCAAAGGGCAGTGTAGCTATTATATCCAGAGACAATAGAGATAAGGATTAGGGCCAGGTCATGGTACGATGTTTGTAACAAAGAGCCCAAAGTGCTGTTAGATTAGAGAAGGGGCTATGAACATATCATGAATGACACCCTTCATTAACAGTTGTGCAAACCACAGTATCAAAAAGAAAAAGAGAGAGGAAGAGAAAGAGGGAAAAAGAAAGAGATGGACAGGGAGAAAAAAGAGAGGAAGAGAAAGGAAAAAAGAGAAAAGTAAAACGCCTACCCCAGAATCAGGCAGGAGAGGGTGGGTGGATGGGAGGGAAGAAGGCATCAGAGAGGTTGAGAGAGAAATTGTTGACACTGGTAGTAGGAAATGCACACTGTTGAAGGTTGTTGTTCATTGTCTGATTGTAATTCAATCATGAGCAACTTTGTCTGTGGAAAAATATTATATTATGAACAACCTTGTAACTGTGGTGTTTAAAAATAATGACAAAGCCAACGACAACAGAATTGATACCTAATCTACAACAAGCTAGATACAGAGGGGACAACTTATATTAGCAGCTGAGGGGGTCTCGAAGGGGATATGAGATGCATGCTTGGAACGGGGGTGGAAAGAGGACAACTTTGGTAGTAGGAATTCCCCTGATTCAATGTCAATATGTACCTAAAATATTACTGTGAAAGATATGTAATCCACTGTGGTTAAAATAAAAATTATTATTATAAAATAATAAAATACATTGATTTCAAGATAGGTAATTATGGAACTATGTAATTTGTCTTTTTATCTTCAGTATCAAAATTCAGATCTGCTTTTTTGTTTCAAGTAGGTGTACTTACTTATGTTTCAAGATGGTGCTTATCTTCGGGACAGCATTTCAGATTGGTTTATGATTCTTTCATATTTTTATTTTAAACTATTATCCATAATTCAACTATTAACTGTTAACATAATTCAGCTGTGTATATTATTGTGAATTAAAATGAATTAATATATAGCTCTTCAGGCCTTAGAAACACCATTAAGACAATAATTTAAAACATTTAAGGGAAAGAATCTTAGTCATTATTTAATATTTTTCAAAAGATAACTGACTTCACAAATACCAACTATAACATGATTTAGACAACTGAGAAACAGGCGATTGTATTTTAAAATGCCCAAATAAAACACATTTATACAAGTACAAAGCAAAACAATGCTTATAAAAATGTTAATTTTATGAAAAAAATCATTTGCTATTCACATCAAAATAATTTAACATTCTCTATTGTTTTAATAGTACAAGCTGCAGCAACGAAAAAAGAACAGATATACGCACACAATTTTTAAATCAAATATTATAAGTGCAGAAAAAGTAAGTACAAGCACTTGTAGTCCACAAAATCTTTTAAGATTGGCACCATCTTTCTATAACATCTATATTCTATATAGATTTCTAATTACAAACACCACCAGCAGCTGCCATAGAATTCTAGAAATACACACAATATACATAGTATATTTGTTCACATTGAGAAGATCAGTGAAATTCAGCCTCATTTTTTATACATGCCTCATTTATCAACAGATAGCAGAGAGTTTTCCAGTCCACAGACCCTCTTTAAAGTGACTTTTATTTACCTTTGTGCTTTTCACTGATCTGTATTTTTTTCACAGTATAAAATTGTAAATGGTATCTATAGAGATTTTGACAGCTTGAGGTTATTAATTAGCTGTGGATAAATGGGAACTCAGATAATGCCTTTAAAGTCTCCAAAAACATGTACATTTTGCTGGGAGACTAGCATAGGAAATGTTTTATTTTCTTAAAAAGTGTTTCATTCCTGGTTTGGAATTGCAAATTTGCAGCAGAGCCATTATACAATTCATTTACAGTTCATAATATCTTCTAGTCTTTCTGATTACTTGCTGATAAATGCAGTAATTTGGAAAGACTGCTACTATCATGGATTAGCACATTGGAGACTTTCTTTATTCTTTTTTCATGTTTAACTTCAGTCACATTTTGTATGGTTTCCTTTCAACAAGCCCTTTCAATTTCCCCACACCTCACTCAGAGAGACATTTCTTCCCAAAGTGAGTATTATCTTCACAGTCTGTCCTACTCCTCTCCCAAATAGGAGGAGTTAACTACTCAGAACTTCTGTATAACTTCATCCAATGACATCTTATTTTCCATCTGAGATCAAACAATCTTTAGAATCACTTTTATGAATGTTAGTACTTCACTGTACTTTCATGTTGATTCCATCAGAATTATCCTTCACCTGGGCACCAGGAAAAAATTGTTCTCATGAAAATTCAATGATCACAGGTACCCAAATGATTTGTGAAGTTCGTATCCTAGCCCTAGAATTAATATTCAGTCTTTGATAGATTGTAGATTTATTACTTGGAACCTGGTATCAGAATTGGCAGAGACAGATCATCATTCCAAAATAAAGTATCCCAAGAATGCATACTTAATAATATCATGTATTATACAATATACTGATGACATGGCAAGTAAAAATACAGAGCAACATACACATTACTCCCTTCTAATTAGACAAAATATTTTTATTACAACTGATTATAATTTCATATGGAATACGACATAGCAAATTACTTGCATTGTTTTAATTTCTAATGAATCATCTCATAAGATAGTGTATTTTTTGAAGAAATATATCACTAAAATAGTAAAAGAAAATATTTTATAATGATGAAAGTATTTTATTTAAATACTTAAATGTTTAAATTATTTAAAAGTAAAATTTTAAAGTATTTAAATGTTCTATTGGTCAGTATACCCAAACTTACTGTAGTTGAGAATAAAATAAAAATCAACAGAAGGGTTTTGTGAAACAAATTTTAAAACTTAGTAGAACATATTTAGAAAATCAAAGCCTAAGAAATCAACAATGTAATCCCCAGGTGAAAGCCACCTTTTGATGAGGATCCAAGGATATTAATATTTAAAAGTATTTACAATTGTTTTTCAAGTAGAGGCAGACATTTGTTAACAGCAAAACCCTAACACTTAGATACTCTGTTTCAAGAGTCTTACTATAATATTTTGGTACGTTGCATTTATAATATTATTTTAAATTTTGACACGAAAAGTTTAATTTGGTTGGTTTTTGTTTGTTTTGTTTTAGAACCATACTCAGAGAGTCTCTAGAGTGATTCCTGGCTCTAGGCTCATGTATCAGTCCTGGCAGCCTTGCAAGACCATATGGAAAACCAGGGATGCAACCTGGATTTTGCCTGTGCATGGCAAATGCTGAACTGACTGTACTATTGTTCAAGCCTGGAAGTTTTATTCTTAAAAAATTAGTACTTTCATAAATTACTAGCTTTAAATATTTTGGAAGATGTAATATCAAATAATAATATAAATATCAGAAAGGAAAAATCAATAAGTATATTTATTATAACTCTTAAAAGTAGAAGGATGATATATTATTTTAATATAGTTCTACTTCTCAATTTCTTTTTAAATAGGTGTGAAATTTAAAAGTTAAGAAAATAAGAATGTTGAAGAAAAGGAAACAATTTTATTTTTCTCTCTGCCAAAAATATGCTTCTGCCTCATAGCAAATATTTTACATAAGGCTATCTTTAGTATAAGGCTGGGTCAACTGAACTTTAAATTTATAGATTGCCTCCTCCTTTTATTACTATCCTTATTTATATATCAAGAACATTTGGCACCTGAGGATAGCTGTAATGGGAGGAAGAAAACGTGACAGTGGATGCAGGTCTTTGAGTTAGAATTCTACCTAAAAGAGCCTAACAGAAAATGGTTATTTCTATTATAACCTTCCATCTCTTTTCTGTAGAATTTCAACAGTAACAGTATGAATTGAGTAAAATCACATTAATAATTATTTTAAAAGGAAAATACTCATCATAGCTTTGCCTCTTTTGGAATGACTACCGGAAGAGTGTGTGGTTTCTATTCATTAAGGTTCCTCTGTTTTTGTATTCTATATTGCTTTGAAAAGTCTGCATTTGACATTGTTCACAGCTGTCCTGTTTAAGCAGCCAAGGAAGTTAAAATTACTGCTAGCTGGCATAGCTAAATCTCTAAATCTCTACTAAGTTGACTGACAACTTAAAATGCCTAGTGTATTCAGATGGTTAATTTTCTGAATAATAGTCTCTCCAATGGTGGCAATATCTTCAATGGATCTATGCACTATTTTTGAAGTGGCAGTACTTGAAAAGAACTGGTTCTCAAAGGAAAGAAATAAAGAAGCCCAAATGCGTATTTTAGCAGTTAGCTGACAATGCTAAAGGAACAGCATTCATAAGGAGGAGTGACCACATTTTATGAAAGAGAGAGCCAAGCTGGAGCTCAAGAATTATTAGTATTATAAAGAGAATTTCCAGCTACACAATGCACCCCAGTGAGGGAATTACAAAACAGTATTCCAGAAAAAATTTTTTTTTGCTACTACAGTATTGATTGGCAACACGGTGAAATAGTCAAGAAATCTTCCACTGGTTTTCTTAGTTAATGGAGGCGAATTGAAATAACTAGGTGGAATCCCGGATGCAGGCTTTAGGAAGAGAATTTCACAACCAGATTGGAAAGGAAAATCTCTCATAAATGTTTTACTTGTATCTCCGTAGCACTCCTCATCCAGTTGTGTGTTTGGCCTGGGACTGTTGGCCAAGTTACTGTTTTCCAGGCCTTTTAAGAAAAAAAATGTGGGTGGGTAGGAGAGGGACGGAGTGGGGAGAGAGGGAGGGAAGAGAAGAAGGGAAGGAAGGAGGGGGACAAAGAAAAGAAGGAGGAATGGAGGGAGGACAGGAAGGAGGGGAGGAAGGTGGGAAAGAAGGAAGGAGGGGAGGAAGGTGGGAAAGAAGGAAGGAGGGAAGGAAGTTGGGAAAGAAGGAAGGAAGGAAGGAAGCAAGGAAGGAAGGAAGAAGGGAAGGAAGTTGGGAAAGAAGGAAGGAAGGAAGGAAGGAAGGAAGGAAGGAAGGAAGGAAGGAAGGAAGGAAGGAAGGAAGGAAGGAAGGAAGGAATGGGTGGGAAGAAAGGAGGGGAGGAATGGGTGGGAAGAAAGGAGGGGAGGGAAGCAGAAGGAAAGGAAAGAAAAAGAAGAAAGGTTGAGTTTTGGTCCCAGATTTGAGTTTGTTAGAAAATGTACATTCATGGTGGTGAATCAAATAATCTTCTGGGAAAAGAATTAAACAAAAATATTTTACAGTTGCTTATTTAATATGTTTCTCTCCCTCCATTATGCTGTTTCCCATATTATTTCCTAGATCAAAGCACTTGGTATATCACTGTTGGAACAGACAGACTCCTGGTTGTCCCTCAAAAGATATTTAGCCATGTTTCTTAAAAGCCCATTTTTCCTAAGGCCACTAGAAGAAAATCTGCCCAAAGATTTGTAGTTGGTATCTGCATCGGTTCGTGTTCAATAGCACTATTTAATCTCCTGTTGACACTCCAGCAGCGGTCCTGGCATCTTTCTTTCACCTGGGGTCTTAGGCGACTTATGCTTGTCATGCGTTCTGTAGGGGACACGGCAAGGTGAAGTGTCCCAGGTGGGACTGACTCCATACACGTGGTGTCTGTCCGGTGACATTCATAAGGACGAGGAGCTCTGAGTGTAATCTCGTATAATCAGAGTGTCATATTTGGGAGAAGAGGAGATACAGAGGGCCGACTCGGAGACGGGAGAGTTGGGCGTAGTGCTCCCGGAGCCCACCGAGTCTCGGAAAGGGGACGGCGGGGTGAGAGCCACCAACTCCTCCAGGTCCTGTTTGCACACTGCAGGTTCGGGCCCGGCGGCCGCAGCGGCCTCGGCTGCAACCCCTGTCGTCGGCGGGGCAACGGCCACCGCGGGTTGCATGCCGCCACCGCCCGTGACCTCGATGGCGGGCAGCGGCTGGATGTCCGCGAAGGTTGTCACGGTGGTGGGCAGCTGGATCTCTTTGGGAATCAGGTAGGAGGAGGAGCAGAGCGCCGGGGAGGCCGCGCTGGAGCCAGGAGGCGCCGGCGACAGCATCAGAGAGTTGAGCTCGCTGATGTTGGCCGTGAAGCGGGTCACCACGCTGCTGATCTGCTCCAGGAGCGAGCCCTGGGACGAGCTGCTGTGCGCCGCGGGCTCCGAGTGCAGGGACGGCACGTCGTCCTCCGTGCGGCTCACCGAGCCCGCGCCCCGGCTCAGCGTGCTGATGGGGGAAGGCGAGCTCGGCCGAGCGGCCCCCGCCACCAGCTCCTCGCTTTCCACCACGTCGAACAACGCCTTCGCGCCGTGGTCCGGGGGTTCGGGCCCGCCGGCACCTGCTCCCGCGCCGCCCGGACAGCACGGACCGCCCGGTGCCCCTGCGCCCGTGCCGCCCGCGCTCAGCGCGCGCGCGCTCTCGGTGCTTTTGGGGAAGGGTTTGATCACCGCTGTCTGGTTGGGGTTCTCTTTCTTGTTGATGTGCACCGACAGCCGCTGCCACAGGTGCTGCCCCCGGCTGCTCTTCTCATTCTGGGCCCAGGTGACCGATTTTCCATTGGAGCTGCGAAGAGAAAAGAGAGGAGGACACTCAGAGCGGGCCCCGGAGATAGAGGCGAAGGGTGGAAATCAGTCAGCCCAAGTACACCCTGAAAAGAGATTTGGGTGTTGATTCTTGCTAGCTAGTTTCGAATGGAAGAGTGCTTTTATTTTAGCTGGCTTCCTGCTCGCAAAACTGTTTATCAGGGTTGTTTTTGTTTTTGTTTGTTTGTTTGTTTGTTTGCAGGAGTTCAATCTAATTCTCACTCCTGAATCTCACTCTGTTGGTGCAGAGAAGTGAGAGCTTTCAGTTTTCTGATTTTGTGTAGCAGTGACTGGGACAAGGCAAGAGTCTCCTGACTTTGGCAACTTATAGAAAGAGAAATCAGAACTAGGGCCTCAACTCACCACCCATTCATCAGAGGAGAGGAAACAACAAAATAGGGTTACCAGGATGTATGGTGACTCCAGGTTCTGTTTTTATTTGGCAGACTAATGGATGCTCTATTTGACTAGGGATTTCTGTCAGAAATCCTGACTTTGAACATGGTTATACTTAGTCTGGTTTATCTGCTGGATAAATACAAATTTAGTGAATACATACATGAATTTCTAATTAATTTCAACGTTTCCTTTTTTAACAGAAATTATTTTTAGACCTAAAAGTAATTTAAATAAGATTCTAAGGGGGGAGTGTGGTGTATATATTTTCCTTGGGCAAGTAGATTGCTCTTAAATTAGGGTCATCATGAATGTTGTCTCATGAGATTTCTTAAGGGCCTACTTTCTTTTTTCATTACTATGCAGTCCAATTTTGTGTCTGCATTTTGGTCTGAGAACTATGGTGATTAAGATTTAATTGGTATTTCAGCGCTGGACTGTATGTAACCTCATGAGTGAAAATGACACAATAGACTCTGAAACCTATAGGCTTTTTAATGGTAACTTCACATATGGGGACAAGGGTGTAATGTGGGAAGATACTTGTGGTAATTTTCTATATTAGGTACAGCAATGCAAGATCTCTCTCCTGAATGAGGAGGGGCATGCTATGTCCAAGCAGCTCTGTTCTGTACGATGAAGAGTTAGCTGTGAAACCTAGAGCAGAAGGGACTCCATTTTGTCAACCCCAAAATTAAGTTTGTTTCCATTTAAGGCTAACAAGACAAGGTTTCCATTTAAAGGCTAAGTTTCTGTCCCAACAATAATGACACAGACTCCAAGGCCCTATCAATCACAATATACCGCCCTAGACATCTAGCTATAAAAGGACATAATGAAACACCCTATATATAGCCTAGAGACACCGTACACAACAGCAATCAAAGTAAAGGTCAAGACTTTCTGTTTCTAGTCCTATATAACCTAGCTTGTGACTTGCGGGGGAGGGGTTCCCTCTCCAGGAGGTGACCCCAGCTGACCAGATAGTAGCTTTTTGGTAGACAGACTAATGCTTTGCTTTGCTTTATTTTAATTGTGTGGTGGTCTTGTCCTTCAACTCTTGACCCTAACAGTAGCCTTGGTCAGTAAATGAACAGATTTTTTACTAAACTGATGTTATCATCTTAGGTTACTAAATTGTGTTTTGGATCCATCTGTAGAATTTGTAAACCAAGGAGATCTGATTGCCTGAATTCTGTTATAGGGAAATATACATTTTTATAAAAATGTACTCTACCGAGGCCAGAGAGATAGCATGGAGGTAAGGCGTTTGCCTTTCATGCAGAAGGTCATCGGTTCAATCCTGGTGTCCCATATGGTCCCCCGTGTGTGCCAGGAGCAATTTCTGAGCATGGAGCCAGAGTAACCCCTGAGCACTGCCGGGTGTGAGCCTCACCCCCCCCCCAAAAAAAAACCCACAAAAAATGTACTCTATCTCCTTCCTTCCTAAACTCTATAGAAGGTGTTTTACAAATCCATAGACTCTTACTGAAACTGTACTGACTTAGAAGCTCGCTGGTTTCTCATTGCTTTGTGGGCTTCTTTGCTATGGTATTGATCCTTTTTTGTTAGGCTGGGGACTAGTAGGTTGGCTGGCTCTCAATGTAAGGGCCACTCTATTTCTATTGGCAGATTCACTCTTGAGTAATAGGCCTAGTACCCTGGTAATAGGCTACTGTTTTCTGGCATGCTTCATGCCTCTTTCTTACTGTGCTTTCTATTTTCTCAAAATTTTTGTATTTCTCTTTTTGTGTACTAAATGTGTTATATATATTATATATATCAATATATAATATATAACAATATATATTTATATTTTGGGGCCGCACCATGCATTGCTGTACTATATCTTGCTCTGTGTTCAGGAGTGACCCTGGATGATAGGGGGACATATGTTATGTCAGAAAGTTAATCTGAGTCTGCTGAATGATAGGCAAACACTTAAACCTCTGTACTAACTCTCTACTCTTTACCTAATGTATTACAACCTTGTGTCTTTTAGAATTTTGATATGTGAGTTAATATGTAAGCTGTCTCACACTCCTATTTTTCCTACAAAGAATGAAAAAAATTATCTCTGGGTTATCACTTATTTTTTTTGGAGAGCTTCAATTTTTTATTTCTATCTTGATTTAGTTTAACATCTATCTATCTATCATCTGTCTATCTATCTATATGGGTGTATATGTGTATATTTGTAGATAGATGATAGATAGATGATAGATAGATAGATAGATAGATAGATAGATAGATAGATAGATAAATAGATAGATGATAGATAGATAGATAGAAAGAATGTATTTTAATTCTTTCCAGGTGTCACCTCATATATATTCCATACATTTCTTCTACTATTCCCTGAAGAAATGGGATTGATTATGAATTTAGATTGGGAGGATGTTGCCAACTATGTCAATTATCCCTTTCTCTTCTATTAGAATGATTATAAATATGTCTGCAGGGAGGGAACAATTAGTTTTTTTAAGTTTCTGATGGTTGACTCAAATATGGAACATGAGCTTACAAACTCTATTCAGAACTGGATTTATTCTACCATGCTTTACTAATATAGGGAAGGTTTGTTTTTGGGGGGATGGGGAACACCAGTGGTACTCAGGGTTAACTTCTGACTCTGCACTTAGGAGTTACTCCTGCTGATAGCATATGAGATGCTAAGGATTGAACCCAGGTAAGCCATGTGCAAAGTAAGTGCCCAGTATTCTATCCTATCACTCCATCTCTCAACACAGAAGTCCTAATGCAACACTTCTTTGGGTATTAACTGTCTATTCAATTTCATGTAACCATACCCAAATAATAACAGCAACTTAACAAAGTCATCTTGAATGAATGTTTGTGGGTATAAAAACATCCTAAAAAAAACAAAGTTTTTCACAAAATACTAATATCTGTTATGGCAAGTGCTTTGCACACACAGTCCATGCATAGACATTTGAGTAGGAAACTACTAGGGCAAAGGACACAGAGACACTGGTTATAGAACAATGGAAATGTACACAGGAGACACTAAGAAATGGAGGCCTGATTTAAACATTTTATTTCTGTGAGTTATAAATATTTTCCTCTGAAATAAATAGGAACACTTAAGAGAAAAATAGAATAAGTGAGCTATAGTGAGCTTATCTAAGTGAGCTTATATATGAGCTACTACTCTTACATAGTGTCTATGAAGACTAGCCTTATCTATCTGATTCAGAGGCATAGAGAAAGTCTCAGTAAGTATTTGATAGATGAATAATTTTCCTAAACCTGTTCTGTGTCCAGAAAAGTGCAATTAACAAAGAATTTTAAAACCTGGATAATTCTGGATATCCTACCCTACATGCTTGGAAAATAGTTTCTTTAAACCTTGATGCAAAAAAAAAAACTGCATTTCATTCATTTCATTTGCATTATGATGATTAAATTAGAGGATGTGGTGAAAAGGTCTAAAAGACAGTTTCTAATGATATTAGTTCTTGTATTTAGTGTGAATGTTATCTTTCAGAAGAGGAATCAGAGCTATTTTGAACTTTTTTTTGAGGAAAAGATAATTAGTGCAAAGCAGAATGTGTGTTAAAGCAAGAATTTTTTTCTCTTAATTGACCTGCTATTAAAAATGCCACATAATTTGAACAACTTGCATCCTAACTTTTCTTATCTCAAATTGTCTCCTAGGGTGATTACATCTACTTTATAGTTCCAACATTCTACTTCTTTCTTTTTTAACATTCTACTTTTTAATTTATTTCTTTTCCTACTTAAATACTTATTATTTGAGGGTAACTTTACTTAAATTATTGTGTGTAGCAGTGACAGAAGCACAAGATTATACATGGAATGTTTGAGAACTCATAAACCAATTTGTGAAATTGGAGTCAAAATGGAAAATATTAATGTTTTTATACCCTATACATTATTTCCTTGGGCTACAAGGGTCATTTTCTGCCCCTACTTTTTCTATTTGAATGACTCAGTACGTGTTAAATTGCAATTTCTTGTGTATCTCAAATGGCTAGGTTGTCTAATACATGAGAGCAGAAAGATGCTTTACTTACTAAAACATGGAACCTGTGTGCTGGAAATGAGTGAATATATAAAATATAATGAATAGTTTTTATTCAATTGTAAAATTCTATGTTGGCAATTAATATTTTATGCATCTTATTATCTTTTACAATGTCAGAGTAATTAAATGAAAGAACCACACTGTAGACATCTTAAACTCTCATTCATCTATTGACCTGCTCTTGATCTTAGTGATGGATGTTAAGATCCGCTAATTTTGTTTTTGTTTTATTTCCATATTTGTTTTTATACAACAATGATTCTAGGAGATAGCCTTAATTTATACTCAAGATAACTCTTGGTGGTGTTTGGGGAACCTATATGGTACCAGGAATCAAACTAAAGGCTCCTTCAAGTAATATAAGTTCTCCAGTCTGTTGTGCTGTTTCTCTCTCTCCTAATTAATTTTAAGTTAAGTCCTCAGAAAATGAGAAACTTAAATATTTGAAATCATTAAAACAGTAATGTCTAAAGTCTTCGAAGAGATTATTTTGTTGTACCTGCATTCTGAATAAGGAAGGACGCCATTTTGTAAAGGTCACGTGGCAGGCTTCCTCTCATGTACTGAGCAGGAAGAGACATCATTTTGTAAGAACCTATTGGTATAGGTCTTCATAAGCCTATTTCCATTAACACCACCCCAAGCTGCCTGGTCATTACTAGACAATAACCAATCATTTTAAAGATCATCAGAAAGCTGGAACCACCCTATATTTCTTTTCTATTTAATCTTCCTCTTGACCTTGGGCAGGGTTCATTTCCTTTTGGAGATGACCCTGACTGGCCATTGGGTGGGGGTTGGAGGGGTTCTGCAAACAGATTAAATTTTTCCAGTTGTGTGGTCTCATCTTTCAAGTCTGGAACCTAGGAATGTTAGGGCTGCAGAAATGGTAGGTAGCTCACCTGCCTACCATGCTTGAGGCGCTAACTTTAATCGCTGCATTACATGGCCCTGAGGATTGTCAGGTGTGATCCTCATGGCCTGCCACCTGCTAGACTGATCATCAATGGGACTAACCCAATGTCCTGATCCAGTAACAGAGAATGGGACCTATATAAAGAGATTATTTTAATATTGCACTGGTAGTTTTAAGATGTTAACATCTTAGTTGTGACAAAAAAAATATTAGAAAGGAATATTTGAAACCAAAGTTCTGATGAAAGAACAGACATTTGTTCTATCCCATTAGCTCTTCCTTGCTTGTATTAGAGAATTTCAGAGAAAAGAAATTTCAAGGAAGGATTTGAAAATACTTAATAAGGCATTAAATATCAGTAATGTAACATGGAGAAGCAAAATGCAATTAATATGGCATAAAAGTCATACCTTCTGATATGGCACAGAAACAATTTCTACATATATAATATCATAAACCCTTCCAATAAATAACCTTCTAAGGTGGACTTTTACTTATCTTTTAAGTAGATGAGGAGAGTTGCATGCCTGTAAGAATTATCCAAAGAGCATCTCTTACTAGACATGTAACTCCCAATAAAATTCTTGTTGGAGGACTTTGCCTTATTTTAACTAGTTTTCATGTTAACAGCAATAAGAAACCTTTTCAAATGTAACATGTCTATTCTGGGTGAGTAGGTTATTAAAGTGTCTATTGGTTCTAGTTCAGCTACCATTTACCCCAAATTCTCATTAAAGGGAAATGTCTAACAGAAAATCTAACATGAGAGCACAGGCCCAGCAAAGACATTCTTGTTGGATCATCACTGAGATTTTTTCCAAATGAAACTATTTCTCTTAATCTAAAATTCAGCAATTTGGTCCTAAACAGTAAAACTCAAGAATTCACCTAGAATAAACCTTATACTGATATATAAATTCTAGGCTTAATATCTCAACTAAGAGTAGAAGATATTTCCCAAAGGAATAAATACATTTTTAGCACTCACTTTCTATATCATTTTAAGCTCCAAATTTTAATATAGTAAAATGAGACAAAAATAATACTATTATATCACTATAGACTGGTATATACAGGAAAATATTCTGGAATTGATTTCAACTTTAAAAAAGCATGAAATTGAAATTTGTCACAAAAAACAGAATTCTATAATAGTTCCTATTTGAACAGAATACCTCACAAGGCAATTTTACCTTTTGTATTTGAATTTCACAATAGTTTTCTATAAGTACTTGTCAAATGGTATATTTAAATGTATGTGCACAAATTGTTTCTCAAGCTACACCTGGAATATGAGGAAAGAAAGTACATTTCCTGTTCTCGGCATGTTTATTTGTGCAGGATGTTTGGGCTAGAAGTACTCTGGGAATAAAGTTGATTATATTATCTTGAATCCTTGATATAAACTGATGTTACTAACCTGTAATACAGAACAAAATTGAAGGGGAATGAAATTGTGGAATCAATTAAAGGGCAAAAACATGCCTTAGATCTGATCCTAAATCCAGATTTAATTGCTACTATTTAGAATGATCTCTGACTTAAGTGACAAGATGCTTGTGAATCCAGGAATTAAAAAGCCATTTCTGTGGAGTATTCTAGTGAATATTAATACTTACTTTGTGACCACAAAAATTTGATAATATATTCCAAAAATCCATATTGACATTGAATGGAATATAATCACAGTTTTCTAGGTTTACTAATACAAACTATTTCTGTTAAGACAATTGATACCTTTAGATAATATAAAGCACATCATTTAGAGTGACTTAAATCTGACGTTTAAGAAGAACTTTAATTTTGAGACTTGAAAAAAAGAGAAAAGTTTATGAATCAGTGTAGAAATTGTGATGTCTTTGCATTGTTGATGAGCACAAAACATTTTTTTTAATTTTGGGGCCACACTCTCACACCCTGTGATGCTTAGGGGTTATTCTTGGCTATGTCTCAGAAACCACTCCTGGTTTGGGGGACCATATAGCCAGAGGATCTAACCTCAGTCCATCCTAGGATAGATGCATGCAAGGCAAATAAATGCCTTACTTCTGTGCCACCACTTCGGCCTGAGCACAAAACATTTTAAAGATGTATTATTTGTCTTTTCATATTCATTGAAGTATTACAGTATCTCATATATATATATACATATATATATGATTTATGCTTTCTGGTAGATGGAGAAAAATTTTCCATTCTGATCAGACATTTTTCCCCCAAAGATGATATACAGATGATCAGTGGACAAATAAAAAAAAGTGCTCAACATTAATAATCATTAGGGAAATGAAAATCAAAACTACAAGGATATAACCTCACATTTTACAATGAATATTAAGAAAATGGTGACAAGTATTGGTGATAATATGTATATAAAGGAACAACACTTGTGAACTTGTGTATTTTTAGAAGATTGCAAATTGGTACAGCTCTTATGGAAAAAAAAACTGAGTCCTTAAAAAGTTAAACAGTAAAAACCTTGCAATTATACAGTGTGTGTGGGTTAATTCAAAGAATACAAAAACATGAATTGAAAGGGTATCATTTTCAGCATTATTTAAAATAAAATAGCTATAGTATGAAAATGACTTAAATGTCCATACAGGGATAAATGGATTAAAATGTATAATGAGTTTGCAACACACACAAAATATTATCAAGCCATATAAAAACATATTGCCATCTGTGACAACATAGGTGGATTTGAAAGTATTATGCAAGTTGCGATGTAAAGCAAATGTCCAAAAAAAAAGGGGGCCGGGCGGTGGCGCTGGAGGTAAGGTGCCTGCCTTACCTGCGCTAGCCTAGGAGACGGACCGCGGTTCGATCCCCCGGCGTCCCATATGGTCCCCCAAGCCAGGAGTGACTTCTGAGCGCATAGCCAGGAGTAACCCCTGAGCGTTACCGGGTGTGGCCCAAAAACCAAAAAAAAAAAAAAAAAAAGCAAATGTCAAAACACCTCTGATATTAAATGCAGAATTAGGGAAAAAGAAATTAGAAAAACAGCAGAGTACAAATTGACAAATCAAGTTTATAAGGTTGTGAAAAATGACTGACGGTGGTCAAAAAGTAAGGAAAAATCTGCACTTATAAGAAAATTAAATCCTTAGGATGTAAGATACAATGGGTGACTATGCTTGGCAATAATATATGGTGTTAATGCATAAAAGCTTTCTGTATTTCTATGTCCATTGCAGCACTATTCACAATAGTCAGAATTTAGAAATAACCCAAGTGTCTGAGAACAGATGAGTGGATAAAGAAACTGTGTTACATCTACACAATAAAATACTACACAGCTGTTAGGGAAAATGAAGTCAGAAAATTTGCTTATACCTGGACAGATATGGAGAGTATTATGTTGAGCTAAATAAGTCAGAAGGAGAAGGATAGATCTAAAATAGCCATACTCATTTTTAGAAATAGATAGAGATATATAGGTAGGTAGATAGATAGACAGATAGATAAATAGATAATATTAATATTCAGAGACAATAAAGATGTGGGCCCCAAGGACAAGTTCATGGTAGAAATCTTGCCAAAAACAGTGGGAAATTGCAGTTAGAGCAGAGAAGGAACCACTATGACAATGACATTTGGAAATAATCACTCTGTACAAGAACTAGATGCTGAAAGTAAATAAAGTGATATGCATGATACACCTTTAGTAATAATATTGCAAAGCACAATGTCCAAAAGGAAAGAAAAAGAAAAGAAGAAAAAGAGAAAGAGAGAAGGTGAAAAGAAGAGGAGCAGGAGAAGAGGAAGGAAAGAATAATTAGAAGAGGAAGAAGAAGGAGAAGGAGGGGAGGAGAAAGAGGAGGAGGAAGAGGAAAAGGAAGAGAAGAGGAGAAGAGGTAGAGGAGGAAGAGGAGAAGAGGAGAGAAGGAGGAAGTGGAGGAGAAGAGAAGAGGAGAAGAGGAGGAAACAGAGAAGAGAAGATGAAGAAGAGAAAGAAGAAAAGAAGAAAAAGAAGAAAAGAGGAGGAGGAGAAAAAGAGGAGGGAGAAGAGTGGGAAGAGAAGATGATGTTGAAGAAGAAAAAGAAGAGGAGGAAGAAGAAAAAGGAAGAAAAGAAAAATATCTTTCCCAGAAATAGCCAGGGAAAAGGGTCGGCAGGAAAATGGGGACATTGCTGTTGAAAAATATGCACTAGTGAAGGGTGTTTGTTGTACATTATATGACAGAAACTCATTCATAAACAACGTGGATATATTTTTGGTTTTTGACTACACGTGTTGACGCTTAGGGATTACTTCTGGATATGTACTCAGAAATTGCTCCTGGCTTGGGGGACCATATGGGACGCCGGGAGATGGAACCACGGTCCATCCTAGGCTAGCGCGGGCAAGGCAGACAGATGCCTTACAGCTTGCGCCACCAAACCTGTCCAATGAATAATTTTTTAATTGTGAAAAAATATCCCAAGTATATTATGAACAACCTTATTACCACAGTGTTTTAATAAAGTAATTAAAAATATGTGGTATATTCAAAAGTTTCAGTAATCTAAATCTTAAGATTTCTCACCCTAAGAAAAATATAAATATATACATTTAAAAGTTGATTAATTTATTATAGCACTCATCAAAATATATGAATAAATCATTGTTTTAATCCTAAAACTATATTTATATGTTTATATTATTGATATATTATATTTATATAACAATTATGTTTAAAAAATAAAATATATTCTCATAATATTAAAATAATTCAAATGTGTATATAAATGTATATATGTATATATGTGCATATATGTGTTTCTATACTTATATGTATATATACATGTGTACATGTATATATGTCTATATATATGGTATTATTTTGCTTAGGTCAAATGTTTTCTTTTAGGATGACAAGCAGCAGTACTGAGGATTTCCTCCTGGCTCAGGGATCTTTTCTTCCAAGGTTGGGGGTTGTTAGGACTTAAGCAGGCTTGTCTGTATGCAAGGCAGACACCCTACCTGCTGTACTTTCTTTTGGTTCCAATGTGTCAATCATGTTGTATTCTCACAAATGACATGTTTACTCTTTTACCTACCCCTATAGAAAATTAATTAGGTAATCATAGACAAAAATAGCAGATATCTATGATTAATACTTTTGTCTTACATTTGCAAAATACTTTCTCTTCATTACATTAATTTTTAAAATGTTTCTGTGTGTATTTTTATATACAAATTTTAATTCATCACACATATCAAAAATTTGACAATCTCATAGCCGGGATTAACCCCTGAGTGTCAACGAATGTGGCCCAAAGAAAAATTTAACAATCTCATTTTCATATATGATAAAATTATGTTTTAAAGGATTTAGTGCAATACAATAAAAAATAAGGTGTTTCATTTTTCCTTAAGAAATTTTATTTTACTTTTCTGCTGTTTAAATACTTACTGTCATGAAATATCTTTCCTCCCCAACTCTTGTCTTACATCACTGTATTACCCCAGCAGCAGTTGCAGTTTATCACCAGCCATAAAAGGGGCCCATCTTTTTAAGGAAGACCTTAATCATTGCCATTGACTGGCTGGAGCTATGACACCCTTTCCTCAGTGAGGCTCTGAGTGAAGTTGTTAGTGGCAGTTTGAAGAGTCTGTTGGAGCAGTGAACTATTTATACTTGTGACTATAGCTTTTCTCCCTGATTTTGACAGACCTTTGGCTGTATCTTTTTTGGGCTGTGTTTATTTATCCTTTACTTTGTATACCTGTTCCTTTCACCTGGCCCTCAATCTGACCTTACACTGGCCCCAAACCTAGCTTTCTCTCACTTTCTCGTCCTTCTCCCAGCCTAAATGTTTGCCATAAGGCCCCTGGCTTCTCTACTAAAAAGGCTTGAAGTATCTTTTCAGAGTTTTGCCTGCTGAGCCTCCAGCAGGTCGAGGGCTTTGTGCGTTCTGGCAACCAACAAACTTCTTCCCTTACTAACTGTTCCTCATATAATCTTAGTTCTAATATCAGTTATATTTTACTTGTCTATTTCTCAATTATATACCTGTACTTTGCATACATAGAAAATCAACCCATCTCTCTCTCTCTCTCTGTAATTGTGTTATAAATACCATGAACTCTTTTCATCCTTTTGATAATGGCACAAAAAGAGTGTGGGGCTGGAGTGATGGTATATTTATATTTCTACCCACAATACAGGAGAATTTATTTTTCTTGATACTCTTTTCCAACATGTATTATTTCTGGGTTTTGTTTGTTTTGTATTTAAATTGTGGAGTGGAATGATAAGTTAGCTGGTAGGATGCTTGTTTTGATGTGAGTTTGATCCATGGTATCCCATAAAGTCTCCCAAACAGAGCCTGGAGTAATGTTTGAGTACAGAGCCTTACATAGTTCCCACGTATCATGTGTGGACCAATAACAACCCCCCCCCCCAAGATGTTCTTTGGCCACATCCAGCTTTGGTCAGGCTTTCTGTGCTGAGGAATCACTTATAGGTGGGGCTCAGGAAACCTTATCTTGTATGTAGAAGTGAACTTGGGTTGGCCAAATACAAAGCAAATAGTGCACATTGTATTATATCTCTGGCCTGCAAATTGATCTTTTTAAAAATAGCAATTAAATAGAGATGGGAACACAAATTTGGTAATGTAATTAGGCCTTATACCCTAAACATTGGCATTATGATTTGGCTTAGGCCTCAGAAAAATGGGCATCGCCCACACACACCTGAACAATGATTACCATCTATGGAAACAACCACAATTGTCTATGACATTACCAGGATCTAAGCCTCTACCAGGGAAGACCTACCACTGTTTTGGCATTGACTTACTCCAAAGAGTGCTCCCAGAACCCAGATGACTCAGCAACAGCCTGCTTGCCGGGCAGATCGCTCCACATTTAATAGTATGCTGAAACTAGAGGATGCTCCACATCATCCTGACATTGATGAAAGAAATACACAGAATCCAGAATCTTTAAATATAAGAAACTGATACCAACATTAGCTAAAGTGTGAAAAAGTTTCACCGGGACCACGGAGAATGACTCAGGTTAAACAGACTGGTATGCCTGGAACCCAGCGTCAATCTTGTGCCAATAAACTTCTGGGGTAAGGCCTTTTTGTAGTCAGGCCAAGGATTTTTTTCTGTTTTCCCCATTTTTCTGGACCTATGCAAACAACGGTGATTGCCACTATCAAACCTTTACTTTATTTTTTTACTCTTATCCTTTAAGAAAAAAAATACAATTTACTGAACTTAAAAACAAATAACTGTAGTAGAATGCCTGTCTTGAATATAGGCAGGAGATGGGTAGGGGGTAGAGGAAAATGTTACACTGGTGAAGGGGAGTGTTCTATTTTTGACTGTAACCCAACTATGATCATGTTACTTAAATAAAAATATATTTTAAAAAATAGCAATTAAAATAGCAATTGTACTGTTGTATAAAGGTACAACCACTTATACTTCCCCCATTTCCTTTGTAGTTATTGCCTTGATTAGGAGTGGGGGTATTACAGGAATATTTTTCTGTGATGCTTGTTATTATTTGTGATGCATAATTGGGGGTTGTAATCCTTTTACTTCACTGCTGCAGTTCAATTACAAATCATTCATTGTACTGAGGATTTTAATCAGTAGATTGATCAGGACTACATTCAGACTCTCCAGTAGCATTGAGGATTTAATGTCATAATCTTTTAAGGCAGACATGCTAAGCTATTGAACTATCCCTGAAGCTTCATCAAATCATCTCCTAAAGTATACTTTGGTCACTTCTTTGTTTTAGCTGTATTAGATATTGAGGTTAATATAAATTTAAAATATTGTTATCTTATTTTTAGGTATATAGCCAAAAGTAGAATTGCTGAATCATATAGTAGCTCTCTTTTTAGTTCCTATAAAAGTACTTTTTTAAAAAAATGCTTGCACCAGTTTATAATTCCTACCCATAATGCAGAATAATTTCTACTTTTGGTAGTCTCTTCTAACATGTATTATTGTTCTTTTTTTCTTAGATAGAAACTTCTCTGTTGATACTGGGAGACTTGGTACCCCTCCAGGTAGTGTGAGATTGATAGTTGTAGTGCTTAGCACAAAGTAGTGTTGCTCTGAATCACTGTCCAAGGACTTTCAGGACACAGTTGCCCTTATGAGATATTATGAATAGAATTTAGGGGCTCATGAATGCAAAGCGTACATTCTATCCATTTATACTGTCTCTAACAACCCTTATTGCTATATTTTGATATAAAGTATTCTCACAGATATGCATTATTATACCATGTTGTTTTAATTTCCCTGACAACCAATGATAAAGATCTTTCATACGTCTATGTTCCATCAATATAACTTTGGATAAAATTATTCAAATAATCTGCCTACTTTTGATTAGATTTTAGTTTTAAATGTATTATTTATTCTTAAATCTGTTTCATAATTTATCTTTGTTTCACTTTTTCCTGATTTTATTTAACAATGTTATTACTGTTGTTTAAGTCTTTTTCAGGAGGATCATTAGGTCCTATCTTTGAAATTTCCCTGGTCTTTTGATTTGCTCCATCTTCTGTGACAAATATATGTCTTTAAATTTACCATTTGTTGACTTTGGTCAATTTTAAGGCTCAATATTAGTAAAAAGAGAAAACCTTGAGAATTACCCCAATGTTCATAGGGATCATAAATAAAAAATTTTCCTCTCTTACATGTTGCATTCCACTGAGGTACTCTAGGCTATGACTAGAGGAAAAAAGAAATGCAGGTAAACACAATACCAGCAGTGACCCTAGGTGTGGTTAGAACAGGTGGTCTGAACAAACTAGAGGGAGAGAGAAGCCTCTCTGACAAGGAGGTCACAGGTAGAGTTTATTCAGTTCCCAGTGAACTCCATGATTGTCCTTCTCTTCCTGTGGCTCAAATTCTATCTGCCTGTATCCAATTAGAGAATACAGGCTAAACTATTATCTCATCTTTGGTTCAAGACCACATCAGCCACCATAGGAATTGTTATATGGCCTCTGACACTCACAGATGAGAGTTTAATGTTTTTCATCTTCAATTCTGGTTTCCTGACCTCTTGCTGGAAATTTGCTATCTGCAAGTTTAGCCCTGGAGCTCTGCTACCCAGTGCCATGCTGCTATCCAAAAGAAATTATCTCTATTTTTCACTTGTCATTTCAGTTGGAGGTCCTCTCATGACAATGTCAAGGAGTTGATCTGATTCATAGTTCTACCCTCCATGATGTCTCTAAATGCCCCTCCCAGTGAGGTCACTGTTCCTCCAGAAACTGGCCCTTTTTCAGGGCCTATATTCCTTTCACTTTTAGAGAGAAGAGTTTGGTGTTTCTACTTAGTTGATCTCTTGATGGAAGCCTCCAATGACCTTTCACTGGAAAGTATGATTATAGGTATATGGAAGATCCTGTGTTGTAAAAGTATAATCTCTGCTTTGAAGATATGAAGCAGAATATCTGTTAGTTATAGAAATTTTTTTATGATTCTTTAGCTTTTCAGTATAAAAGATAGATTTAGGAGTTATAAGTGATAGACATTTAAAATAAATGTGAAAAAGATTCAGGTCAAAATGATTCACCATTTAATGAGTGGGTTTTGAAAATACATAAGGATTTTGGGTGAAAAAAGGCAGATTATCTGTATCTGTTATTTGTATCTGATTACTAAATTGCCCATATTTTGGTATTATCTATGTAATGGAATTATGACAATAAGATTTATTGGGCACCATCGCCAAATTTTACCTACAGTTTGAGAAATGGGGCTGAATACAGCATACTCAAATATGATCATCAATTTGATGATTTCATTACAGTTGTTTACATTTTGGTATGTTCAATTTTGAAATGCAGTTTTACATTACAAACTTGTGATTTTCTTTCATTTAATAGAAAATTAAAAAAGTTATCAAATATTTTGTGATGGGTAAAATGTATTCAAATGTTTGTATTTGTAATAAAGCTACCAGATTATTTATTGTATAGATTGTATGTATGTGTTTTTGGAACTGACAAGTGTGCGTTTTGGTGTCTGTGTGTGTGTGTACTTGTATATGTGTGCACACCCATGATAAAATACACTATTTAACTGGACAAGGCTGTAGTCTCAATGAGATCAAACTAATAAAAAATGAGTTTGGCTAGCTCCTTTGTTTTTCATCAAAAACAGTATTAGTTACGTAGAGAATGGAGAAGATACTGAGATGATGAAGAAAGGAGAAGGTACTGAAATGAAAGGACCCAGATTCCAAGTACACATATATTAAATTATGTAACTAATTTAATAAGTTAAATAGAATCCTATCACAAAAATTATTTACTTTCTTGGTAACATTGAAAGAAAGTGAGGAATATAGTTAATATCTTGTATTTTCATTGTAGTGTAATTTCTGTTTCACTCGCACATTTGCAAGAGTGAGGCTTTTATTGTTATTAGATTGTAAAAGAAATTCTAGGAATTTAGGATTATAATTATTGCTGTAAGTTATTCAGTATGTATATTTTTGTTCCTTCAATTTTTATAAATTATTTTAAAAATATAACTGGAACAATACAAAAAGTAGGACTGGGAATAAATGGTTCATGAACAAGTGTATCTAGTATCAAAAATTTAAATTAAAATAATTTCTCTAGGGATTGCAGAGATAGCATGGAGGTAGGTAGGGTGTTTGCCTTGCATGAAGAAGGATGGTAGTGCAAATCCTGGCATCCCATATGGTTCCCCCTGAGCCTGCCAGGAGCGATTTCTGAGCATAGAGCCAGGAGTAACCCCTGAGCGCTGCCGGTGTGACCCCTCCAAAAACACGAAAACAAAAAAATTTCTCTAGACCTTCAATTCTTTAATTAATGAGCATTCACTGAGACCTCTCTAAAAGAGTAGCACACAATGTTTATTATATTATTTTTACTTCAGTTAGTATATAAAGTTGTTTTTTGTTTGTTTGAAATTCTAGAAACACCACTTTAAAATTGCATATCAGAATTCTTTTCTACAATCAATTTTAGAGCAAATTTTCTGGAGGGCAAATCTAACCTCATCATGTCTCCTATTGCTCTCGAAGGTTCCTTCAGAATGAGTTACACTTTTTTATTAAGATTGTCAGCTCCTAAGGTAAAGATTAATTTATACTTCTCTAAAATAACACAAACTTCCCCAAACTGTTTTTATGCACTATTAACTGGTGGAATAAGACAGTAGACTGATAGCACTATTGAATATTGAGGATGTGATACTGAACAGTATTCATTATTGAAGGAAGACCTAATTTCTCTAGACCCTGTCAAGTCTTTATTTAATGAGCATTCACTGAGATTCCTCTAAGAGGGTTGCACACAATGGTGATTATATTATTTTTACTTCAGATTAGTGTATAATAATATTGTTTGTTTAAAATTCTAGAAACATCACTTTCAAATTGCATATAAGATTGATCAGAACAAATGTTATGCCTTCAAAAGCTTAAAATTGGGGCTTGAGAGATAGTACAACAGATAGGATGCTTGTCTTCCATACAGCAAACCCAGATTCAGTCTCTGTACCACAGATGTCCCCTTGAGCTCCTACCAAAATTATCTATGAGCAAAGAGCTAGAATAAGTGCTGAGAACCACAGGTTGTGTGAGAAGAGACTGGAACTAGATAGGTCATGTCAGTAGTAAATTCAAAGTACTTTAGAATTTGAGAGTTTGACAGATGTAAAATAGCTTAGATACTTAGATATAGAAAGAGTTCAAAATTTTAGTTTTGAAAATTTATTTTTGAATTTAGAATTTGAGAGTTTGGCAGATGTAAAATAGCTTAGATACTTAGATATAGAAAGAGTTCAAAATTTTTAGTTTTGAAAATTTATTTTTGAAAACAGAGTTCATGCTAATTTCTACTTAGGAATAATTAGAATAGAGATATTCTAACAGAGATAAGAAGATTAGGGATAATAATACTTTAGAATTTGGGAGTTTGACAGATGTAAAGTAGCTTAGAAAAGGTTATTGAAATACTTCAAAAATTTTAGTTTTAGGGCCAGGAAGGTGGCGCTAGAAGTAAGGTGTCTGCCTTACAAGCACTAGCCAAGGAACGGACCGCGGTTCGATCCCCCGGCATCCTATATGGTCCCCCCAAGCCAGGAGCGATTTCTGAGCACATTGCCAGGAGTAACCCCTGAGCGTCAAAGGGGTGTGGCCCAAAAACAAACAAACAAACAAACAAAATTTTAGTTTTGAAAATTTAGTTTTGAAAACAAAGTACATGTTTATTTCTACTTAAAAATAGAATGGGATATTCTAATAGAGATAAAAATATTAGAGATAAGAAATTAGGGATAAAAATCCCTAATATCCAATAAGTATAATAATCCATAAATTTTATACTGCAGGATTGTCTTTAGTCTTGAACATTTGATTTGGGGACTTGACTTAGGCCTAAATTGATCAGGCATCTACTGTCCAACCTCAAACCTTGTATTCTATCCTTGGAACTGACACCGATTTTTGTGTCAACACCAGGAATCAAACTCTCCCCCAGGGGGAGGCCCTAATGCTGCCCTGGCACCAACTTGCTCCAGATAGGTTCATAAGACAGCCTGATGATGAGAAAATAGCAACAATTTGCGCTAAGGGCAGGTTTCCCTGCCACATCACCTAATGGTGAGATGAAATCAGAAGATGCTCAGTGACACCTTAACTTTGATTTAGGATCTTTTATTTTATTTATTTATATAATTTTGCTTTTTGGGCCACACCCAGTGATGCTCAGGAGTTACTCCTGACTAAGTGCTCAGACATCACTCCAGGCTTGGGGGACCATATGGGATGCCAAGGATGCGTCCTGGTTAGTGCATACAAAGGCAAATGCCCTACAGCTTGTGCCACCACTCCAGCCCCTGATTTAGGATCTTTGCAAAAACCAAGATCTCTAATTATAGAAGACTGACTACAACAACCATGAATGAGTAGAACTTTTTCTGAGACCATAAAGAAAGACCTTGGGGTTGGAAAATTAGCATACGTGGAGCCTATAGTTGATCTATGGCAGAATGCTTTATGGGTAGAGACACCTATATATTTTTTAAGGCCATGGGTATTTCATTTCTAATTTCCCCTATGTTTACTGCACCTATATGAAAAAAACCTTGCAACACCTGCCCCCTTTTTATATTTTATTTATATATTCTAGATAGGGGCACCCACCTTTTTCATAGAAACTTGGAACATGATTCCCTTTGTTTTATCTCATATTTCTATGCCATTCTGCAAATTGAGAAAACAAAAAAAAAGTGGATGGGGCCCAGGAGTCAAGTGGCTTTAGGTGCATTGAATGAAAAAATAAATGGTCAGTACTAAATATGCAAGCCAAAGTTAATGACAATAAAATAACGATACCAAAACTATAACAAGTTAAACACAACTTGGACCTGTTACATTGGTAGACTTGGGGCTATGGATGGAAGTATGGGATGCATGCTGGGAAATCTAGTGCAGGGAGGTCAATACAGGTGGTGGGAATGACCTAATTCACTGTCACTATATGCCTGAAATACAAGTATGAAGGACTTGTAATTTACAATGGTCTCAAGTAGAATAGAAGGGAGAGGGAGTTGCATAAGCAAGATAGAAGAACACAGAGGAAAATCTACAATATGCTTTTACATATGATGTAGAAATAAGTGATTATGTTAGAAAACATTTAGAAGAGAAACTGTGATGAGACAGAGAAAATAAAAGTCAAGGGATCAAATTAAGATTAGTAAAAAACTGAAAGTCTTGTGTTCTCAGTATATGAATTTCATTCATCCTAAAAACTGGTATAGATATAGTTGTTATCATAGTTGCTAAAGTTGTATTCTGGAGTCAAATTGCAATCTGACTTTACATTTTTCAAATAACAAATGAAGTGTCATATAGGTAAGTACTTAAAAACAGGTCTGACTTCTCTAAATGTCTAAAATATGTAGTCTGTTTTTCTTTTCTTTAGGGTCAGGGGTTTGAGAGAACTTCATGCAAAGTGCTAAGTGACTTATTTCTTACTCTGTGCTTAGGGATAAATACTGGAGCTGAGGATCAACTACAGTCAAGTCAAAATCTTTAAGCTCTGTTCTCTCTATAGATGTTTGTTATTTTGTAGGCAATTATGGGAGAGTATGAGTTTTATAATATATAAGTTATATGATTGAAGTAATGCTGTACTTAGCACTAGAATTAATTTTACTTACCGTACTTTTCCTGGATTTATTTTTGAATATACAACTATATGTAATCAGTGTAGGGGTATGTGGTAGACAATTTTATTTATTTATTTATTTATTTATTTATTTATTTATTTATTTATTTATTTTGGTTTTTGGGCCACACCCCGTGATGCTCAAGGGTTACTCCTGGCTATGTGCTCAGAAATTGCTCCTGGCTTAGGGGACCATATTAGACATTGGTGATCAAACTGAGGCCCATCTTGGATCAGCCGCATGAAAGGCAAACACCCTACCGCTGAGCTATCGCCTTGGCCCTTGTGATAGACAATATTTTATAAAGGTATTTATCTAATAGTATTACTAATTAAACTTTATTGAACTTATTTGGGAATTTATGGATAGTATGCTAAGTATCCTATTTGCTTAAGTGCATCATTTTTTAGAGTATTTAATATTAGTAGTTCTACACTCTTGCTCTCATTTTACAGAAAAATTATATTAAAGATGTTAAAGGTTAATTCACTGTCATACGCTAGGTAGGAATATTTTTAAAATATTTTTATTTCAAAATTTTCATTAGAATTTTCACAATATTCATTGTTGATAATTTTTAACTCTTATTTTCCCCATTTAAACCAAGGAAATGAAAAACATTTTGCTTATAACATTTTGAGAATTAATACTATATATAGCAACATAATATTGTTTGATGTAGGATAATTATAGTAATGGTATCAATTGTTATTTCATGTTTTAGAATGTGTCTTTCTGTTTTATTTTTTGGTGGGGGCATACCTGGTATTATGAGGGCTTACACCTAGTCATATAGTCAGGTTCACTCCTAGAATGACTCATGGACCATGTGGTATGCCAGAGACCAGGCAAAGAAAATGGTTTCCCTACTGCACTATCTTTCCATTGTTTAAAAAACCTCTTACTATAAGAACTAAAACATTAATCTGATGCAAGGGGTTAATTAAGAGAAGTCTACTTCTGAAGTTAAATCTATCACTTATGTAACAGGCTGACCTTTACTACACTGAAAATAGAGAATCCATTCAATGAAAATTGAATTTTATATAAAAGTGCCTAGCTCTTAAAAACTATTCAATTTAGTTTTATCATTATTAGCTTCTCTTCTAATTTTTGTTTGATAGCATAGTTTATGTTATCCAATGGACCTTTATCTGATGCATAAAGTGTTCTGTGTGAGTCAGGTCTAATATTTTATTGTAATTATGAATCTGTTCTCCAAAGGATTATTGGAGAATAATTTTAATAATTAAAATAACTCTATAACCAGTTATTCAAGGTCATGTCTTGGTCAACCATTTGTCTTAAGTATTGACTCATAAGTTGGTACTTCATAAATGAGTATTACCTTTGTGAATTGAGTGAACTAAAGACAAAACAATCCTGTTATATTACATTTGGGGTCTACATTTAAAATCTGAGTTTATGCTAATTTTATAATAACTTTTATGACCTCACTGTTATGAGATTCTCTAAACCTTTATTAAACATTAAATTCTCTAAAATTAGGTGATGCATTTACTAATAAAAATTTATTACTCACTGGATTGGGGATTAATGTTTTACATAATTGATTTAATGACATAACAACAATAAAATTAACACAGTGTCTCCTCTTTCCCTCAAGCACTAGAAAGGGACTAGAGATATCTCTGTCTCACTTGACTAAGCTTGTTTTCAGTCACACTGGGAATCGCAGGAAGCCACATCATAGATGTAACATGAACACATCAAAATGCAGATCCAATTGTCACTTGATAAAATGTCCCTGCTAAGATAGGAAATAAGATCAATTATTGAGATTTTGTCCATTCCTGAGGAAGGACCATCTCTGTATTAACTCACATGGTAACAGGATTTAGAGAATTTCCAGCCCTTAGAGCATTTCACTGTTTAGGACTTTGTTTCATTCTCCTGCAATCAAAAGGACTCTGCTTTGAAACACCCTTAAACTATGCATTGTGAAAATATGAAAATATGACATGTTATGGTAAATATAGAAAAAAGGTACAATCATACGCATGAAGCAAGGACAGCAATGCACTTCAGGAAGCTCCAATACTATGGGTACTTATAATGTTCTTATGCCTCTCAAAATATGGGGTGGAGAGAGGAGAGGAGAGTGCTGGTGTTCATAAGCCCCTGACATTTTTAGATTGCAGAATGGTGTTCTTTCCTGCTATAACTACATGCTTCATAAAACTCCTCTGCCTCCAGGGTAGTTTGGCTCTGAGAGATTCACACTAGTCATGAATTCATATGTCTCTGCCTGTTAATAATTTCATCATCAAACACAAAGCCAAATAAGTTTCTGGGTAACACTCTGGTTTTCTGTGGTTGTTTAAACTTCATTAAAAAATTCTTGGTCAGTAAGGACAATAGAACCTGCCCAAATGTTTGCATAATAAATACAGCATTTGACTATATCTCTGGTAAGCAATCAGATGTAGAAGCAGGGTTGGATATGATGGAGGACTGATAGTCTACATATCTGGAAAATCTTATAAACCTATCATTTATTGATCCACTCCATTGGGATTAAAAACTCTCTATCCTCATTTAAAAACAGCTCATATAAATAGTTCATTTCTGTCTGATAACATTTTGTAAGGCTTTTTAAAAACTATATTTTTGGATAGGTATTATATATTTATTTTTGCGAAAAAATATAAAAGAAAAATTAATGAAATACTTTAAATTTTTGGTCTGCTCCTTTTGTATGCCTTCAGAACTTTTTTTGCTCTCTAGCAGGATATTTTCTTAGAGATAGGTTGACTTCTTCCCACCCACATCCTCTGTGCAATGCTAAAAAAAATAGGAAGGAAAAGAAAGAAGGAAACACCATTTTTACCCAGATAACTGTGCTTATCTTTAGGGCTGAGGTGGTTATTAAAGAGACCTGCCTTTATTGCCTCATGCATTATTCTACTCTGCCACACTAGAGCACATCAATGTAATAAGCTTTGCTATTTGCTTGCCTATTTGCAGGAAAATGGGAAAACAAAAACCAAATGGCATATTGTTGTTGTAGACCTAAACTGTTAACAAAATTGGCTCATGAATTCCTGTCTCTGTAGATCTGTCCCCAAGCCAAAAAAATTTGGTCTGTTTTATCTAGGATTTCTTACTCTCAGTGTCCCAATTCCAATCCTATGCTCTCTTATACCCCATTCTCAGTCAAGACAATTTAGAGTAATTCTAATCAGAGTATTTATCAGATATGAGAGTTTCAAGCACTAAACAAATCCCAAGAACTATGTAAGACAGAATGTAGACCTAAAGCTTGTAGTGAATAGCTGTGACATCTCCCAGATGAATATATTATTCCAAAATATTAATTCATGGACATAGTATGTTAGTAAAACTTGAGAAAAATTGTTTCACTACACATTGAGATTATATTTTCTAAGATAGTTTCCCTGTTATGCTTAACTTTTGATAGGGTTGGTAAATTCAGTCTTAGACAACTGCTTCAAATCAGAAATCAATCTGGATAGAACCCATGGCTTCTCATTTGATGAAATTATTTTCATCTTGTTCATTCATTTCCAGTGCTGTTTTATTTTAAAGGATAGTGTTATGGCTTTTTATTATATATATACATATATATTGATTATGTATATATATACATATATATATTGAAGAAATAGAAGTTTTATTTTTGTCTGCTATTTCCTCTCACAAAATTATTTATTGAAGTGAATATTCCAGATACGGTGAGATTTAAAGATAGTTATATAAAGAGATTATTTTATTAAATGAATTTATTCTTATTGTTATATAATTTTTCTGATTCAGGGATTCATGGATGATGAATCCCAGCACTACTAACTCAAGCTGTAAGTTAAATAGTTCCAGTAATCATTTTTATTGCTATTTGAATGTCCCTGCCATAAATTTTTACAATGCAGTAGTCTTTGGCTAAAGTATGACATTTTAAACCAGGAGGGATCCACTACTGAAGAAGCAAACAAGTTCTGGGTTGAGTTTAATAGAATTAGATAGAATTTTCTTTTCCCTCTGCTGCTGGATCTCAGACTCTACTCCTACCACATGTACACACATACACACAAGCATACATATATACATATGCACACTTCTTTCTGGATTTCACTATTACTACAATCCATACTGTTGGTTTTTTTGTTTGTTTTTGGTTTTTGTTTTTTTTTGGGGGGGTCACACCCAGCAGTGCTCAGGGGTTACTCCTGGCTCTATGCCAGAAATAGCTCCTGGCAGGCTCGGGGGACCATATGGGATGCCAGGATTCGAACCACTGACCTTCTGCTTGAAAGGCAAATGTCTTACCTCCATGCTATCGCTCTGTCCCCTACAATCCATACTGTTACACAAGATTTTTCTTAGATATCTTTATACCATAAATGGACAACAGATTAGCAATGGGCTTGTGGAGAAGATAAGTAGTGAGTAATTTCCCAAATCAAAGATCCAAGAGTATTCAGGAATTTTGATGTTAATCTTTTTTTTTTTAATTTTGACTGAGTTTATGTCAAAAGCCTCTTCAAGAAATCCCATCCCATGCATTAAAGCACATTCAAATCATGCAGCACAGCTCAATTGATACTTGTAGCCCCAAATACACTCACATTTACTTGGCACTACTCAGTTGTGAATGCTGATATGAAGGAGCATGCAAAACACAGCAACAAGGGTGATTATCACCAAACACAGATAAGAAAAGGAGCTGCAAAGCTCAGTAGCCAAAGGAGGACTAGCTTTCCTCATTTCAGTTTACCAAAAAAAAAAAAAAAAAAAAAAAGTCTATTGCTTCTACAGTTCATTAGTTTGGCATGGCATTTTCTTAGACTGTAATATGATGATATATTCAAAGGAAATCAGATGCTTAGACTTTTCTGCAGAGATCGGGGCCTGGCATCTTTCTTCAGTTGCAATCCTACCTCAAAATTAATTCTGAATTTTCTTTCCATCTGTTTTGGTACCTGATTGTTTTTTCCTGAAAAAAGTGAATTTCCTTCGACTTCCACAGTAATTTGGTCTACTGAAGGTTATTAAGTCCATAGGAAAACTGAGCTAAGGCTTCAGACATGCAAAGCGCACAACCTTGGGCGACAGAAGCATCTGGTACAGGAGGCTCCCATTAGTTTACATGAGAATAGCATGACTCTTACAAATCAAACACACAGACAGAAACCCAGTGGTGGCCCAGTTTGGACCCACTATATGAAATGCACAGTTGATCGAAGACCCGGACCAGGGAGCCAACTGTTCCTCTAGCTCAAAGACATTTAGTTCACACTGCCTCAAGCCATCACAGTTTGCTTACCTGCTCATTGTTGCTCTCCCACCATTCCCCATACTCCCTTTGGGGGTGAAACACTCTATTTCGGACTTGTGCTGTGCCAATCTCCTGTCTTTGTACCTGGTGAGTATGAACAAGGATAGGAGCAAACAAAGAAATGTGATTGTGTGTTTTACTGGCCAGGCTGAGGAAGAGCTAGAGAGAGGTGGCCTATGCCACAATACCAGTTCTTGATTTTCAGTGCAATAACTAACCTAAAACACTTATTGGATAATTGTTAGAAATAATGTTGAACGAGTATATGAATTCTTAAACCATATGTATTGCATGTATACTACTTTTATTTGGGGGGGGGATCACACCCATTGACGCTCAGGGGTTACTGCTGGCTATGCACTCAGAAATTGCTCCTGGCTTGGGGGGCCCTTGGGGGATCAAACTGAGGTCCATCTGAGGCTAGCATGGGCAAAGCAGATACCTTACCACTTGTGCCACCGCTCTGGCCCCTACATTTTTGTTTTTTAAAGTGGTCCTCAGATGTTACTCCTGAATATACATTCAGAAATCACTCCTGGCAGGCTCAAGGGATCAACCATATTGGATGCTGTGGATCAAATATGTTCAACCACATGCAAGGCAAACACCATACCCACTGTGCTTTACTACAGTCTTTTAACTACTCTTTTAAATTGCCTATCAATAAGTTAAATTGCCTATTAATTGATAGTATTTAATAGTTGATGGTGAAAAGAATGCAATTTCTTGCAGTCAAAAATGACTATCTAGAATTATTTACTGCTTACCATCTGTCAGGTATGGTACTAAATCTTTACCTAAATTTATTTGCATCAAGATTGTTGCGGCAGAAGAAGAAACCTAAGATTATAAAGAAAATAGATTGATTAAAGTTTTTAAACAGGGAATTTTAGTTTAAAACTCACTTTTTTGGTCATTATAATGCTTTGCCATCCATGATCAAGTTTTGTAGATTTTCATAATCCTCACTTAAAAAAACTCTCATTGAATAATAATGTATTGAAGCATTTCTACTAGAAACTGGTGATGCCACAAGAGAAAATATATAGTCCTTATATGTAAATGTTGTACAATTAAACTCCATTTTATAGTCAAGAACAGTCTCTCTACATGAAAAAAAAATACCAAAACTTATAATTCACTCATAATGTGAAGGGCATTGAATACTTAATCTTTGTGTGTGTATGCAATGGGTTTTTTTTAAATCCATCCATCACTTGATGAACATTTGTGTTGTTTATGAATGTTGACACTTTTGAATAAAGCAAATTTTGTATAAATATAAAAATAAATCATTACATTTTCAGTTTTAATTTGCTACACGGAGCTTCTAAACCCCTTACATTTAAGTGAAAGTTTTCAGAGCCAGTATGATTTATAAAAATAATAGATGTTGTTGGAGAAGGACACATCATTTTAGCACTCAGGGTTTACTCCTGGCCCTGTAATCAGATTACACTTGGCAGTACTTTTGTGGCCATAAGAAGTGTGAGGGATTGAGCTGGGGTTGGACTCACACCAGACTAGACCCTTAACTCCTATACTATATATATCTCTGGCCCTGAAAATATCCTTTATATCAATAATTAATCAAGCCTATGGGGTAATTAAAGTGGTACTATTTTTTCTATTTTATAGATGAGGAAATTGATTCTTAACTGATTTTACCAAAGTCACAAGCCTAGACTACTGAGAATTACCCATAAAGATTGAAGGGTTCTGAGACTATTAAGGGTTAATGGCAATTTACCATAGTTTTACTTCTAGAAAAGTGAATGTTTTACTTCATCCATGTTTCTGCACTCAGTAGACACAATAGTGACAAATTTAAGTATTTTTAGGTTTGTTTACTCTTGAAAGGTTGAATGTTTTTAAAGGAAGAGCTTCCAACTTCTGTTTTGAGTGCCTGAGGGCCCTCCCAGAAAGTGCCACTCCCAGAAAGTGCCAGCTATTGAGCTGGCAGTTCAGTGATTAGTAGAGCTAAGAGTGGGAGAAGAGCAAAGAAGAAAATAAAACTGGCAATTCTTAGGGAACTAAAAGTGAATGAATCATGTAGAAATACAGGTTTTGCATCTTAATCCTTTGTCTATCTCACCTGCCCCTTAAAATGGTGACATTTTAAAAAAGTTTCTTTTCCTTTTTTCTTTTCAAAATTTAAAATAAAATAAAATTAAAGTATTTTAGCCTAAAAACATATCTTATTATAGTCATTTTCTCTTCTAGGTACTAAAAATAATACTAAGTATTTGGACAAAAGGGTTTATTTCGTGAAGCAAAATAGAGGTTAAAATATGTTTAAAATTCAATAGATGTTAGCTTTATAGCTATTTTTTTTTGACAAATTGTTTTATACTAGGGATAAAAGATATATAATCCAAAAATCTTGTTTTAGTAGAGCTGGCGTTCTAGTGGGAGAAGGAGAGAAGAGGACGTTAATGATACTGGATCTTACACCATAAGGAAGAGAACAAAGAATTTAATGATTTCTTAGAGAAGGTAAAACAGAACAACCCTGATTAAGCAAACTTTAATATACTTAAGTAATCACTCTTGAAGAGAATCCTTACTAAAGCATTAATCATTGAATAAAATTCCACATTTCAGTAGAAAGTATTTTGTACGTATAGTACATATATATGAATTCAGTTGCACAATCTAAATGTTGCTCTGTAGCTTAAGAATTCTAATATTTTATTCTGTGGGAGAGTTTGGGTCACACCTAGGTTTGTTTAGGGATTACTGCTAGCTCTGTACTCAGAGACCTTTTTTGGCCATGTAGATTTAAACTGGGTTGGCTGAATGCGTAGCAAGTTCTTTGCTGTATTATTTCTCTGTATTTCACTGTTTTATTTTCCTAGCCCCATGATAAATATGACGAGGGGGGGGGTGAGGAGTGAATGGGTAGGACTTTTGTATTGCACATGGCCAACCAGGTTCAATCTGTGGCATCCATATGGTCCTCTGAGCCTTCCAGGAGTGATCTGAGCATAAAGCCAGGAGTAACCCTCTGAGTGCCTCCAGGTGTGACCCCTGAAACAAACAAGATATATATTATAGATGATTGTTGTTGTGTTTCTTTATGAAGGAATTTTTAAAAAGCATTTCTAAATATAGATTGTTAAGCTAATTGCCAGGTATTTAAATATAGCAAAGTTTGAACATTACTCTCTTCGTGATCTTACGCTTTTCGCTTTTCTTTAGATATTCTTTTTCTTTTCCCCAATCTCTCCTTATTTCACTTTACATTCCTTTCATACACACCATACCAAATAACCCTGTGTATGTTAGATCCTAAATATTCTATTCTTTGAAAAATAAACAAACAAACAAACAAACAAAGCTAACGTTCTGTGGCCTGGTAATAACAGATGGTTAAGTGTTTACCTTGTATTTAGCTCACCTGGGTTTGGTTCCCAGTACCCTATATCATTCCCCAAACTGGTCAGCGGTGATCTGTGAGCTCAGAGTCAGGAGGAGTCTCTTTGCACAGCTATGTATGGACAAAAACTAAATTTTTGTGGAAAAATTTTACTCTCAAATTATTTACTTATATAAACATATATACACATATATATTTATTCCTCTGAAGGAAGAGATCCTTTTTTTTTCCTTTTTTTTTTTTTCTTTTTTGGGCCATACCTGGTGACACTCAGGGATTATGGATTACACCTGGCTATGTGCTCAGAAATCGCTCATAAATTGCTCCTGGCCTGGGGGGGGGGTGCATATGGGGCACCAAGGGATCGAACCGCAGTCCATCCTATGTCAACTGCGTGCAGGGCAAACACTCTATCACTACGCCACAGCTCTGGCCCCAGCAAGAGATTCTTTTGACTTCGGCGTTTGGTAACTTTAAAATAGTTTTTTATTAAAATAAGATAAAATGCCAGTAGTAGAGATTGGAGACACCCCCTGCCTATTTGTAACTTAATTATTTTTAACATATTTTTAAATAAACCATATTTTATTTGCTAATTTAATTATTGTTCTTTTCATCAATAAAAACTATTTAAAATAACTAATAATGTTCTTTAATTGCTACTGCAGATGTACACTTCTATTTGCTTTATTTCAGAATGATGGAACTTCCATTAAAATAGTATTTCAGACTTCATACCTTATAAAATGTCTGTTAAAGCTTATTACATGTAGAAAATTAACATATTGGACATTTACCAAACTATAACTATAAATGTAGTTCTATATCTGTGACCTCTAATTCTACCAATACCTGTTTGTATACAAACATGCATATACACACAATTACAATGTGTTTTTGCATACTTCTAAAATATTAACTCATTCTTCAGATAAACATCTTAATTTGTCATAATGATTTTGCCTTTAGATGACAATAAGAATAACAATGAAAACATTGATGACAGAATATTGAATGGATCAGTTTATTTTCTGCATGCTATATATTTCTCAGTTCTTGAAACTTCCTTGTAGGTGAATATGTGCTATTTATCTTCAAGCCAAAAACAAACAGGCAATGGAGAAACAATATTACTAAGTCCAACTCACACTGTTCATGAGTAGGGAAACCAAGATTTAAAAATGGCTCCCTAGATATTTTTAATAGAATTTTTTAAAAAAATTGATTGTAGGGGCCAGAGAGATAGCATAGAGGTAAGGTGTTTGCCTTGCATGCAGAAGGTCAATGGTTCGAATCCTGGCATCCCATATGGTCCCCCGAGCCTGCCGGGAGCAATTTCTGAGCATATAGCCAGGAGTAACACCTAAGTGCTGCTGAGTGTGACCCAAAAAACAAACAAAAAATTGATTGTAGATATGATTACAACTACATATATATAGCATATATTAATGTAGATGAATAAAGTTAAACTCCTGAAATTCCACAGATTGTAAGTCTATGGAAATAAGTTGATGAAATGCATCTTTTTAAAAAATTATGTATCTTTCTTTGTAAATTTATGTAAATTAAAAAATTAATGTTGTACAAAATTCCATGCTCACGTGTTTGAAAATTTACATGAAATATATATAAGGTGTAGCTTGATCTATTTTACAGTAGGTAGGGCACTTGCAACTCAATTTGATCCCTGGTACTCCATATGGTCCTTCAAGCCTACCAGGAGGGATCCCTGAGCACAGAGCCTGGAGTAAGGCCTGAACATTGCTAGATATGGGCCAGCATTTTTTGTATGTATTTGTGTAAAATATGGAAGGTAAAATGGATCAGATGGAGGAAGGATTATATAAATTAGTTTATGAATGGGTTAATAACGTAGATTATAAGAATCCACTTAGATATCTTTAAACTAAGATAAAATGTGAATAGAATTGACTTTAAAACAAAATGCTATATACTTGGGGCAATAAAATTAGAGATAGATTAATTCTGCTCAATAGTCTGTGAAGGAGATAATGAGATGACTTAGGGTAACTATGATGTGTATGAAAAGTAGACTTTCAAAAATATTTAGACAGAAATTACATAATACATTTTATGAAGACATAACAGAAAAAGAAACTCAAACCACCATAATTCTACCTCCATCCCTAACTTGCATGGTGCACTTAAAACAAATAAAATGTATAAAGAATTAATTTGGATCAATGTATTAAAAGTTTAAGATTGAATCTGACATACAGATGGGATATCAAAGTGAACATATTCAATAGAGAGATGGGTTTAAAATTCTGGAGGTTAGAAAATGGCCTTACTTGAAAATTACCAGCATATTGATGGATGCAAATACCATGAGAATGTTTGAAAGTGTTCACAGAGAGCAGATAGACTATATAGTCAGTGAGAGTGGTGCTTACAGACTTTCTATGTCTCTTTGTTCAAAAATATGCATAACATTATTATTGTAAGTATTCTCTCAAAATATTTACTGTGTACCTACTAAATGGCAGGTAATGTATTCACCATTCATCTATCATTTAAAAATGTTGTGTTTTGTCTTCAGATCCTAGTTTTATTCTGTATATAGTCTTTACACTTTGTTTTCTGGTGTATAAAGTTGATACAATGAACTGTCACAAATAGGATTTCATTTTTTGCTTGGTTGGCTTGGTTTTTTTACTTGGCTTTTAAGTCTCAGCCAACAGTGCCCAAGGGTTTCTCCTCCCTTTATGGTCAGGAATTACACCTAGAAGTCTCAGGGAAACAATAAGGAATACCAGGGATGTAACCAAGGTTGACCATCTGCAAGGCAAATGCCCTACTCACTGTGATATGTCTCTGGTCTCTTAAATATATTTGATAAACTTAGAAATTTTGTTCTGAAATTAGTTTTAGTTGCCTTAATATAGGATATTTTTTGTGTTTTACTTTTGTAGTACTTTGTCCAAGGATTTCTATATCTTCAATTCAACATGAGTTCAAGAACTCATATTTACCTGGTAAATTAAAAAGAAGAAAGGAGAAGAATTACATATAATTATAGTAAATGTAATTTACCCACTAGTATTTGAATAAAATATTTTGTTTCTCACTCCATTTTATTTTTCCCTAGCAATGTCTGTAACATTGGATTACTAAAATTTCCGTATGGACTATGTTGTTCAGAATGACTAAACAGGACTAATAAAATAAAAGACTAAGACAAATAAATTTAAAAATTAAACAATAAATGTATATAATAGGTTTGTTAAGTATTTAAATACAGATATGAGGCCCGGGATTGGTAGGAAAGTATTTTGATACTGAAAATACAGTACACTAAGAAGTTATCAAGGAAAACAAAAGAAAGAAAAATTTTACTAAAAAAAAAAAAAAAGAAAGAAAAATTTTACTGTCTGTGTATTCCTTGCCATTTCAGTTACCTATTGTTTAAGAGTGACAATGATTCTACTAATTGGTACATGAGAAATTTTCTTCCAGGCACATCCTCTTAAGCTTGAATATAGTTATCTTTAGTTTTTTGGACCACATCCGGTGACACGCAGGGGTTACTCCTGGCTATGGGCTCAGAAATTGCTTCTGGCTTGGGGGACTATATGGGACTCCAGGGGATCAATTGTGGTTTGTCCTAGGCTAGTGCTGGCAAGGCAGATAGATGCCTTACCACTCTACACCACTGCTCAGGCCCCTTGATTATAATAACTTTAGAAGCTAGTTTTCATCTTAGTTCTTTTTCCGTGGTAATTCTGGCTTTTGACACAGTGTTTCTACTTGGGCTTTTGACCTTAACTTTGTTCTAGTCATTATTGCTTCTTCTAATTTTGACCATTACAAAATATTTCACAACCTTGTTTATATACATTTCTACTCCCATATTCACACCTCAAACATCTATTTAGACCTTAGCTGTTCAAATCCAGGCAAAGTTTGGAACAAATACCTTCTATGGTTATTTTCAGCAGTCATCCAGAAACAGTGTTTAGATTTACACTATATGTCCTGAATGCAATAAAATGTGGTTTGTTTTCCACCATATATAAACTATTATACATATATAAAACCCTAATAGTGACTAAGGGGAAACTGTATCATACATATATGTATATCTAAAATGGGATGAAATATTTCCATGACATTTTAGTCATTCAACTAAGAAATATGTTATTTGCATCTTTCAGATAAGAATACAGTGACTCAAAAATGCCAAATGTTGGTAATATCCATAAATAAGTCAGGCAATATATTGCTTTTAAGATGTGTTGCATTTAAAGTCATGCTTTTTAATAGCATCAAACTTTATATTTTCTGCTTAAAATTTTACCTAAGAATATGATAACCCATTTAGAGACTTGAAAAGGTAAATGTATATACTTTATAAGAGACAGTTTTGCATATAATATAAACTTCTTTTTAAGATTCAATTTTACTACAGGATAGCCAAGTGGCATATATATTGTTCCAAGTCCTTTGTGGACATGCAAACTGTCAGAATTTACCTCTCCAGATGTATGCACACGTTTGATAGCAACAGAGAGGCTTCTCTGATAAATGGCAACTAGAATACATGTGTGGGATATTGTGCGATATTAGAAGATAGATAGGATGTGGTGGTGGAATATTTTAACAACTCTAAACTATTACAAAAAATTAAAGAGAAAAAATAATTAAGGAAAGATCCCAAATCAGCTTTTCAATTTAAGTGATTTAAAAGAATTCTACTGGAAAACAAAAAGAATACCTGATAGATTTTGAGATTAGTGGGAAAATTGTAAGACAAATATCTAGCTTAATAGTGAAAAGTATGTTGAACAGTTATTCCCTGTTTTGATCTCATTCCTCTGTTCTTTTTGCATACATACATAGGTAACTATATTAGAATAGATTAATAGATGATCTGGCAAGCCTTGTCGTCTCTACATACTGAAAAATAGATTTTTCTCAGACTTTAAAAGTCAAGTTGATTCACTCAGTGGATTCAAATTAAAAATACTAAATATGATTAATAACCCCTTAAAATGTCATAAGAGAACATAAGTTGAAAAATTATTTGAGAAGTTGCCAGGAAACATTGCTTAGTTATTTTTATAAAATAAAAGAAAGATAAATTGACAGGTGGAAAAACAATGCAAGTAAGCAATTAAAGTGTAAAAGTTTTATATTGATATAGTAATTCTATTATGTATTCTAAAGATATAACTCAAGAGAATCAAAGGTTTTTTTTATAACATTAATCCCTTCAAAAACTAAATAAAAGAGCATGCACCTGGAGAATAGTTCAATAAATTACTGCATAAGCAATATTATGAAAATGTTTTAAATGTTGCATTGTATTAAGGCTCTCCTTAAGCATCCAGAAAGTTTTCAAAGGATGCACTTTAATCCCACTTATGATAACAAACTTCTTTAAAGTATGAATCATCTTTATGTCAGCATCATCAATTTATGTACTTTCACAATCAACAGAGAACCAGAGACAGATATTAAAACTAGATACAAGGTTGTCTACAAGATTATGCAACATCTACAATGGGAAATTTTCAGGGTGAGAACAATCAGAAAAATAATAGTACAGTGCAAAAACTAAAGGAACACCATAGTAAAGCATTAAATATAAACTGCTATATTACATCAAACACTACCTTCTAATTTAGGACAAAGAAGCATCAGAGAATAATTTATTCTTTCTAAAATTGGTTGAGTATATTTATTCAGATAAATTTTACTTAAAATTTTTATGAGCAACTAGAAGTTTATAGAATCAGAGAATGTAAGAAGAGTCTGTTTTGAATATGTCAGACACCTTCCTAAATACTCAAATTATTGACAAAATAACAAGCATAGCACTATAAATTGTGTACTATTATTATCCCTATTCTACAAATGAAAAATTAAATTATTCAATGATTCTGAACTGATTTATGATTATGTTCCTCACTAATATAAACTGATATAAAATTATATAAATACTGACTGAGTTGTGTAATGGATATATATTTGTATTGGATCTATTTTTCAGTGACTTAAGGAACACAGACAACTATGTTAAATTCTTTCATCATTTTCTGTTCTTTTTATCTTAGTTCCTGCTTCTCCTTTTTGATGCTTCTGCATAAGTAGATAGATAACCCTCTCTGATGCTTATATTGATAATTTGCAACCAGCTACTTGGTTTTCTCTAAGTTCTACTGGAGCTTAATATAAATATTTTTCTGTGGAAACATATTTTCTTTGAAACAGGTATAGAAGCATGGCTACATTTTTTGCTGTTACCATTTCTTCCAAGGTCCTGTTCCTATTAGATTTTATAATCATTCATTACAATTGCATGAATATCAAGTTTCAAAACAACTAGTCCAGAGCAGCAGAACCTACTTCCCAGCAAAATCAGTAACTTTAGCAATAGTTGCTGTAGCTTCGGGGCCCAGAATCCACATTAGAGGTGCCCAGATGAAGGGACAGAATCTGTGACAAAGAGCCAGAGCAACTAGTCAAGGAAATAGTATGGAACCTAGAAAACACCACACTATAACCATGAAAATTGGGAAACAATGCAGACTTCCACCATGCTTAGAGAATGAAAATGGTAGCTCCAATGAACAAAAAGTACCAACCACAATTTAGCATCTCAGATAAGAACTTTAGAGAAACATAGGAAAGATATTCTCAAAACTGAAAGGAAACCTGAAACAAACTGAATGTGTCACAAATAAGAATGAAGAGCTTATGAGAATAGAAATGAGAAGACTTAAAACTAAAAAACTTGGTAGGCAAATGAAAACCTTACTGGAAAGCTTCTCTAACAACAGTGGCTGAAGACAGAATCAGTGAGCTGGAAGATAAGAGTCCCAAAAGAAACAATTAGACAATGAGAAAAGTCCTCAAAAGAATGTGAAGAGACAAAAATAGAAGTCTTTGTTAAACTCAACAGAAACAACATAAAAATTATTGTAGTTCTAGAGACAGGACAAAAACCTCAATGAAGTATCAACAATCAAGGACACCGTTGTAGAGAAACTCCTAGAGCTAAAGAGTGAATGCAACCATTTCCTGTATTCCCCAAAAAGTAAGAGCCGAAAGAAATCCCCAAAAATACCAACCCAAAACACATCCTACTCACAATGGTGAACCTTGGAGTTAGGTATGGAATACTGAAAGCAAGATTAAAAAGGGAAATTACATCCAAAGAAGCATCCCTAAAATTTAATGCAGATTTATCACAAGAAACTCTCAAGACCTAAAGGTTGTGATGGATATAGTAAAGTAGTTCAATGAAATTAATACATTGCCAAGAATATCTCACCCAGCCAGACTTACTTTTAGGTTTAAAGTAGAGAACACACAGCGTCACAGATAAACAACAGCTTAGAAACTTTACAGACTCAAAACCAGCTTTAGAGGACAAATTGGAGGATCTACTTTAAGATATGACAGACCAACAGACACACAAACTCCTACTAAAATATGGCACTAAACCCCATGAAAAATATCTCTCTCAATATCAATGGACTTAATGCTCTATTTAAGAGACACAGTGTGACAAAATAAATCAAGAAGCTGAATCTTATGTTTTGCTGCTTACAAAAACATATTTGAATATTCAGAACAAATACAGATTCAAACTCAAGATTGGAGGATATTCATTCAATCAAAAAATTCCTTCAAAAAGCTGGAATGGACATATTAATATAAGATGACAGAGACATTAGATTTAAAAACATTAAAAGGAACAGAGTTGGACATTTCTTAATAATCAATGGATATGTACACAGGAATAAATCAAACTCCTAAAAGAATATGCACCTAATGAAGGACTAGCAAAATATTTAAAACAACTGCTGACAAACTTGAAGACATCAATAATAACAGTAGGACTTCTTGGAAGATTTGAAAGAATTTGTTAGTGAGTCCAGCTGGTTTTGAGCTTTTGTTTGGGGAAGATTTTTTTTTACAATTTTAATTTCCTCAACAGTGACAGGTTTGTTCAAATATGCTACATCATTTTGGTTGATCTTTCGTAGTTTATGAGACTCTAAGAATAACATAAATATCCCCAAGATAGACCACATGCTAGCTCATAAAACATACCTACATAAAATAAACAGGATAGAAATTATACAAATTACCTTCTCAAATCATAATGCACTGAAATTAGAAGTTAATAACAGGCAGACAAAGAGGAAATTTTTATCACTTAAAAACTAAACAGCTCACTACTGAACAACCAGTAGGTCAGAGATGAAATAAAGGAGAAAATTAAAAGATTCCTGTAAACAAAACAAGAACAATGACATACATTATCAGAACTTTGAGACACAATTAGGTGGTACTCGTAGGGAAATCTATAGCTTTGCAAACATTTATCAGGAAAGAATAAGGGGCTTACATAATACTTTGACACAGCTAATAAAATTGGAAAGTGATAAAAATGAACAAAAATATAGAAATAAGAAAGTTTATAACAAAAATCAATGAATGGAAAATAAAAAAAATAGCAATCAGAAAGATCAATCAAAGCATCAGTTGGTTCTTTGAAAAACTAAATAAGATTGATAAACCACTAGCAAAATTCACAAAGAAAGGAAGAGAGTGAAACTTAATAAACCAAATTAGAAATGAAAAGGGGGATATTACTATAGATACTACTGAAATTCAAAGGATAATCAGAGACTATTTTGAGAAACTCTACTGAGAATCTCTATGCCACAAAACAAGAGATCCTGGAAGAATTGGATAAATTCTTAGACTCTTATAACTTACCAACGTTGAAACGAGATGATGTAGCATATTTGAACAGGCCTGTAAGTATTGAGGAAGTTAAAATGGTAATCAAAAGTATTCCCCAAACAAAAGCTCAGGCCCAGCTGGACTCACTAACAAATTCTATCAAATATTCCAAGAGGACCTACTGCCTATACTTTTCAGATTCCTCCAGAAAATATAAAAAACAGGAACACTCCAAAATAGTTTTCATAAAGCTAATATTCCACTGGTATCAAAAGTGGACATAGATGCAAAAATAAAGAGAGAAATACAGACCAATATACCTGATGAACACAGATGCAAAGATCTTCAAAAAAATCCTAGCAAATAGAATCCAACAGTTCATCAAGAAAGTCATATACCATGATCTAGTAGAATTCGTTCTGGAGATGTAAAAATTGTTTGACATATGCAAGTCAATCAACACAATAAACTACATCAATAATAGGAGAAATAAAACCACATTATTATATCAATAGTTGCAGAGAAAGCACTTGATCGGGTCCAAAATCCATTTATGATAAAAAATGAAACTCAACAAGATGAGAATGGAAAAAATTTCTCAATATAGTCAAGGTCATTAACCATAAGACCATGGCAAATGTTACACTCAATGGATAAAAACTGAAAAAACATTCCCCTATGTTCTTGCACAAAATAGGGCTGCTTTCTATTGCCACTGGAAGTACTTCTCATAGCAATCAGGCAAGAAAAGATATCAAGAAAGAGTGGTGAATGCTGTTAGGGAAATAACTACACTAACAACTAGCATTACAATGTTAAAGAATGAGATAAGTAGAATATATGTCTCGAATACAGGCAGGGGTGGGGGAGGAGGAATGGGCATTGATGGTGAGAATGTTGCACTGGTGAAGGGGGATATTTTGTGTATGACTGAAACCCAACTACAATCATGCTTGTAATCATGGTGCTTAAAGATTTTACTAAAAAAAAAAAGAAAGAAAGAAAAATAACAAAAAGAAAAGAAAGGAAGAATTCAAATCCTCACTTTTTTTGCATTTGGCATGATACTATATGTCAGATTCAATCGCTAGAGATGGGCCCACGCTGCTGAAGTCCATGAAACCTTGCAGGGAAGACTGACAAATATCTCAATCCTATTTATTATAGACGCCCAGGAGCCTTAACAGACCCTGATGCCATGAGAGAGATAAAAAGGGAGAGAGAACTGGTTTTGGGACCCTCCAAATGTCTCTTCCAACTGCCAATTCCCTCTCTTCTTGTTCCTCCAAATCTCTTTTTTAACTCCCAACAAACTCTCATCATGCTCCTTCAACTGACTCTTCCAGCTGCCAACCCTGGGGAGGGTTTTATAGACTCAGCAGCCAATCACATTTAGGGTCTTATTTAAAGGGATCTTATTTAATGAAAAGACCCCTTTTATGTCTGGCTTGTCCTGACTAGATCAACATAATAAATTACATCCAACAATAGGAGAAATAAAACCACATTATTATATCAATAGTTGCAGAGAAAGCATTTGATCGGGTCCAAAATCCATTTATGATAAGAAATGAAACTCTCAACAAGATGAGAATGGAAAATAGAAAATCCTAAAGACTCTATCATAAAAGCTCTTAGAAACAATAGATTCATACAGCAAAGTGACAGGCTACAAAATTAACACACAAAAATCAATTGCCTTCTTATGCACAAATAATTATACAGAAAAATAGATATTAAAGATCTATTTCACAATAACACAACAGAAATTCAAATGTCTTGGAGTCAACTTAACTAACGATGTGAAGAACCTAAACAAACAAAACTATAAAACACTGTTTCAAGAAATAAAAGAGATGGGGCCGGCGAGATAGCATGTAGGTAAAGCGTTTGCCTTCCATGCAGAAAGGACAGTGGTTCAAATCCCGGCATCCCATATAGTCCCCTGTGCCTGCCAGGGGTGCTTTCTGAGCATAGAGCCAGGAGTAACCCCTGAGCGCTGCTGGTTGTGACCAAAAGACCAAAAGAAAAAATAAAGAAATAAAAGAGGACACAATAAAATGGAGATATACCCTGTTCATGAAGTGGGAAGATTAACATAATTAAAATGGCAATACTCCCCAAAGAATTATACAGATTTAATGCAATCCCTCAAAGTATACCCATGACATTCTTTAAAGAAGTGGATCAAACAGTCCTGATATTCATTTGGAACAATAAATGCCCAAGATTAGCTAAAACAACCCTTAAGAAATAAAGATGGGAGGCATTATTTTCCCCAAATTTAAATTGTACTACAATCATTAAGTCAAATCATTAAATTAAATCATTAAATAATTTAATTGTACTATAATCATTAAAACAGCAAAGTAAAGGAATAAAAACAGTCCTCAGATCAATGGAATATATGTGAATATTCAGAGAATGATCCAAGACATACAATCACTTAATCTTTGACAAAAGGGCAAGAAATGAAAAATGGAGCAATATAAAAAAAATAAAAGCCTCTTCAACAAATGATGTTGGGACAACTGATTGGTCACATGCTACAAAGTGATCTAAGCATCTATCTAAAATGATTCACAAAAGTCAAATCAAGATGGCTTAGTAACATAGGTATAAGGCTTGAATTTATAAGGTATATAGAAGAAAACATAGGTAAAACACTCTGTGACATTGAGACTAAAGGCATCTTCAAAGAGAAACACCACTGTTCAAACAAGTGGAAGCAGAGATAAACAAATGAGACTACATTAAACTAAGAAGATTCTGCACATCAAATGAAATAGCAACTAAGGTAAAAAGATCACCCACATAATGGGAGAAACAACTGACCCAATACTCATCATATAAGAAGCTAATATCTAAGATATACAAGGTTTTGGCAGAATTTAAGAAGAAAAAATATAACCCCATCAAAAATTGAAAAGAAATGAACAGACATTTCCTAAAATAAATGCAGATGGCCAAGAGGAACATGAAAAAATGGTCCACTTCCCTAATCATCAGGGAGATGCAATGAGTAAGCATTTCATGTTACAGAAATTGGCAAAAATCACATAGAATAAGAATGGGGCCAAAGCAATAGCACCGAAGTAGGGCGTTTGGCTTACACATGGCTGATCTAGGCCTAACCATGATTTAATCCCCAGTGTCCCATATGGTCCCCCGAGCCAGGCATGATTTCTGAGCATATTGCCAGGAGTGACCCTGAGCATCACTGGGTCTGGCCTCCCCCACAAAAGAAGAACAACTTGTATTGCCATGAATTTGGTAAATCAAACAAACAAACAACCCTAACCTCTCATTCACTTCTGGTGGGAATGCTGTTTAGTCCAGCCTTTCTGGAAAACAATATGGATATTCCTCAAAAACATTGGATATTGAACTCCCATATTATCCAGCAACACTACACTAGAAATATACCCTAGGACCACAAAAACACAGTACAAAAATGCCCTCTGCACACTTATGTTTATTGAAGCACTATTTATAATATCCAGAATCTTGAAACAACCCAGAGTAGCAAAAGAAACAGTGGTATATTTACACAATGGAATACTATGCAGCTGTTAGAAAAAAAATGTAGTCATGAAATTTGCTTATCTATGAATGGACAAGAGACTATTATGCTGAGTGAAATAATTCAGAGGGAGTGAGATAAACAAAGAATACTCTTACTCATCTGTGGGATTTAAGAAAAACAAAAGACAGTATGGTAATAATACCCAGAGAAAATAGAGATTAGGGCTGGAAGAACCAGTGCATGATATGAAGCTTACCACAAAGAGTGGTAAGTGCAGTTAGGGAAATAACTACACTAATAACTACCATGACTATGATAGAAAGAAAAATATAATTTCCATATTGAAGATAGGTAGGAGATGGGGGATGAGGAAAATGGGGGATATTGGTGGTGGAAAAGTTGCACTGGTGAACATGGATGTGTACTTTATGACTGAAATCCAGTTACAAACATGTTTGTAATGATGTTGTTTAAATAAAGAAATGATTTAATTAAAATATCCAGCAATTTCAGAATTTTTTTTATTTATTTTACTTTAGAGGTAAGAGTATAGAACTACACCTGGCTATTCTTAGAGATCACTCCTTGTGGTTCTCAGGAGGGAGGTATATGTGGTGCAAGAAATTAAATCAAATCAGCTGCATGCAAGGTAATACCTTAAAGAGGGTCCATCTCCCTAGTTGCTCTTTTAGAATTTTAAACTAAAATTTATTTACTCAAATTTGTTTTCTACAAAAATTTCACAAACTGTTAGACTGATTTGTAGGATCCTTTTCTACAAAAATTCATACTCAGTAGCAATCTTCCATTTGCAAAATAAGAATATTTTAGGCCAAAATATAATTTTGTACAAAATTTTGATTGATATAATATTATTTTCAAATATGTATTTCCTATATAAATAGCTTGTATAAGCAGCCAATTTTCTCCAAGATATATGAAACAGTTTCTTTTGTGTTATTCACAGGTCTCCTAAAATATTGATTCTTTGAGTACTATTGTATGGAATAAACAGATAATATCTATTAAATCTTCGTGTTAATTGGTTTTTGATATTTTCTCAGGACAGTTATTAATTGATATAGCATAGTTATGTAGGTAACATAAATTTATATAAGTAATAAGATATATTTATATATTGTAAGAAATTATGATCATAAGATGTCCAAAATATAATATATTATACATTGTTTATCATTTTAACATTAGCACAGTAATGTTTAAAATATTTGAAGAAGGGGCCAGAGAGATAGCATGGAGGTAGCACCATAGCACAGAAAAAGACCATAGCACAGAGATACAAAATAGCATAGACCATAGCACAGAATAGACCATAGCACAGAAATAATAGAACATAGCACAGAAATACAAAAAAGAAGAAAAAATTACTTTTACTTAAAATACTACTGAAAGTATGATGAAGTAAAGAGACAGGAAGTTCCTTAGTTGTAATATTTAGTACTGTTATATTGTCCATAGACATTAAGAGGAAGTTTAGATGCTCTGAGAGTTAGATAATGAGTGTTATCTTACATTTCTGAAATCTTTAACAATTTTTACAGAACAACATGTAGGAAATGAGGGCAAATTTTAAAATTCCTCTAATGAATTAGATTTGTCATTCTTATATGTCAGCTGATATGTAAAGAAATGAGGAATTTGTTGTGTCTAGCAATTGTGGAAGTAAATATGAGCATGAAAATCAAAACTTAAAAAATATTAAAATAGCATGCAATATCCTAATAAATAAGTAATAATAAAATAAGTCTAAATTGAAGAAAGGTACAAACCAAGAAGGCTGGAATTTTTTTTTCAATTTTGGGGCTATATTTGATTGTACAGAGGGGTCACTCCTTGCTCTGCACTCAGAAATTACTACTGGAAGGCTCAGGAGACCATACAGGCTGTCTCCAAGGCAAATGCCCTATTCACTGTGCTATCATTTTGCCCAAAATGCATATTTTAACAGTAAAGGTAACCTTTGTTACAATTAAGAAAAATACAGAATTAATAAACCATTACATAAAATAGATTTAATATAAAAGAGTGAATTTTTTATGTGCTAAATATGGTTGTGTTATGTCAAGCTGCCATTGTCTCTTGGAAGATTACATTTCTCATCCTAAGTAATTCAAGCATTCTTGGCTTCTTTTCTTTTTAATGCAATGTCTCTAAATTTTTTAAGTACTTTTAATTGTCATCAGTTAAAATCATTATCACAGTGTTAACTTACATGGTTTAGAAGAACAAACCTATTGCATCACCAGTTTCCCCAAACTTCCCATCACTGTCCTGCATTACATTCAGTCCATTCATTATCTTTAGGCCTCTCTTCACAGTTTAACAATATCAGTTGTTTAAGAATTTCAGTTTTGCATTTAAACACCAACAATTTTTCCTCATTAAGTATTGTCAACTCCCTATAATTTTATTGACATACCACAGTTATGTGATATTTATTTTTTCCTTCTGACTTAATTCACTTAACATAATAATCTTCAATTACATCCAGATTGCTACAATCGTCAAGATTCCAGTCTTGCTTATAGCTACATGCTATTTTATTGCTTATATAAACTATAACTTCTTTATCAATTCATCTGTAATGGAACATTTGGGTGTTTTCATGTCCTGGCTATTGTACCTAGTATTGCAATTAACATAGGTGTGCAAACATCTTTTCAAGTCAATGTTTGCATTCTTAGAATACATGCTAAAATGTGAGATCATGGGGTCATAAAAAGTTCTGTCATAGTTTGTTTTCAAGAAAATATGTCTCCACACTTCCACAAGAAATTGAAACACAAAACATTCAACAGTAAAAGAATTTTTTTTTTCTTTTTGGTTTTTTGGGTCACACCTGGCAGTGTTCAGGGGCTACTCCTGGCTCTAACCTCAGAAATTGCCCCTGGCAGGCTCAGGGGATCATATGGGATGCTGGAATTCGAACCACTATCCTTCTGCATGAAAGGCAAATGCCTTACCTCTGTGCTATCTCTCCGGCCCTGTAAAAGAAGTTTTTAACGATTGTGTGTGTGTGTGTGTGTGTGTGTGTGTGTGTGTGTGTGTGTGTGTATTTACTGGTGAGATACTATATCTAATTATCATTTTTTTTGCTTTTGGGTCACACCTGGTGATGCTCAGGGGTTACTCCTGGCTATGTACTCAAAATAGCTCCAAGATTGGGGGATCATATGAGACACCAGGGGATTGAACCAGTCTGTCCTAGGTTAATGTGTGCAAGACAAATGCCCTACAACTTGCGCCATGGCTCTGGCCCCTCTAATTATCATTTTGATTTATATTTCCCCAATGAGAAGTGATGATATAACATATAAATGACTTTTTTAAGCAAAGTTGTGTGTCATATCCTTACCAGATTTTTATAGGGATATTGTTAGTATTTTAAAAATGGTGAGTTTTGTGAATGCTTTATATAACTTGGATATTAGTCTTTTATTTGATATATGTTGTGCAAATTTTACATCCACTCCATTTAGTATAATTTTATTTTCATATGAGTTTCTTCTGCATGTAACTTTTTTATTTGGTGTTGTCCCATTTGTATCCTTTTGTAATTTTAAATATTTTCTAATTAAATTTAATCTTTGAAGACATTTCTGAGGTCTATATAGAGTTCTAATGAAGTTTTCCTCAATTTTATGAATTCTGTACTGATTTCAGAGCCTTTAATACACTTTAGTTAATATGTGTATAGATTAAGACACTGATCCAGTTTCAGTTTCTTGCATGTGGATTCATCACCATTTATTGAAGAGATTTGCTTTGATTCACTTGATGTATCAAGATCTTTTGTCATAGATTAGCTGATTATAAATCTGAAGGTTACCTCAGGCTCTTAATTCTATTCTATTCCATTTTCTTAGAGTCAGTCTGTAATTTAACACACCACAATTTTGATTTTTATATCTCTGTAGTATTACTTAAAATATGGAAATGTGATATTTCACATCTTCCTGTGTTAAAAATTGCAGAAGTAATTCATAAAGTTTTATGATTCCATACATTTAGTGGCATTTTTATCTAAGTCCTTGAAATGTTGTTGATAATTTTATGGAGATTTTATTTAAGTTTTACAGGCCTCTGAGTGGGATTTTTATTTAAATAACATTATATCTATGAACATGGAAACATGTTAATGTTCTGGTGCCCTCATATTATTTTCCACAAATGATTTATAATTTTTGATGTGTAAGTCTTCCATATCCCTTGTTAACTTGATTAGTAGGTACCTGACATTTAAGAACATTAATTTCTTTATCTGAAATGTACTTGTAACTTTTATTATCTTTTTCTAGGTAACTATTTGCTTAAAGAAATATAATACATTTTATAACTGCTTTTGCTGTCTTGGTTTATTGTACTAAGATTTATTTAACGAATCTTTAGGTATTTCTGTGAATATTATGTCATCAATAAATAATTATAGTTAAATTATTTTAAAGTTTTGGTTTCTTTTTCTTATTTAATGATTGCTTAAAGTATTATACAAAATATTGAATAATAGGGAAAGTGGTTCTTGCCTTGTGCATGATTGAGGATATGTTTATAGTTTTTAATCACGACTATGTTACAAATTATGGATTCATAGTAAGTGATTTGTACTGTTTTTTTATTCATCCATTTTATCCCCATTTTTGAACAATACTGTAAATAGATATTGTCTTTCAAAACTTTCTCTGCATATTTTAATATAATTATATGATTTTATATTTCCTCTTGTTCAGATTTTGTTATATTAATGGATTTTCCTATATTAAATCATTCTTATCTGATTGGGATGAATTCTACAATCAGTGTTCTATGATCATTTTGGTATATATTGATTTTGGGGTCACACCCGGCAGCGTTCAGGGATTACTCCTGGCTCTACACTCAGAAATCACCTCTGGCTGGTTTGGGGGACCATATAAGATGCCAGGATTCAAACCACTGTCCTTCTGCATGCAAGGCAAACACTCTACCTCCATGATATCTCTCCAGCTTCATTTTTGGATATTCTTGAATTTGGTTCTCTAAGATTCTGTTGAAGATTTTTGTATTTATAATCATCAGTGGTGTCTGAAAAACAATTTTTTGTAGTACCCCTGGCTGCTATTTGTTTTAGTGTAATGCCCTTTATTTAACATTTAGAAAGATCTTGAAAAACATAAATAATATTATTTTTTAAAATCTGGTTGAAGTCTTTATCTAGGGATTTAATATGCCTCTAGGGCTGTTTATTTTTGTTTGTTTTTTTCATTTTTGTTCCTGGGAAGATTTAGATTATTGACATATTATTCTATTTTTTGATTGGTCTCTTCAACTTTCCTGCTTCCTCTAGTCCTGGGGATAGATATCCATAAGTGGGATAATTGGGTCATATGTAGCTCAATTCTGAGTTTACTGAGAGTACTGCATACTGATTTTTATAGGGGTGGAACCAGATAAAATTCCCAGCAGCAGTGAATAAGAAATCCTTCTTCACATTTCCTGCCAACACAAGTTGTTCCCAGTATTTTTATATAAGTGTCATTCTGACTGGTGTAGGATGACATATCATTTTTTTTCTTGATTTGGAGTTCCCTAACAATAATCGATGATTAGCATTTTCTCATGTGCCTTTGGGCCATTCATTAGTATTCCTCAGCGAAGTTTCTGTTCATTTCCTTTCCTATTTTTTTTTATTTAGAATTTTCATTTATTTTCTTCTGTCTGTATATTGGCCTATATTGCTATTAGTTTTTTCTAAGTACTGCTTTCATAGTGTCTTAGAGATTTTGGTAACTTGTTTGTTAATGATCATTTCTCCATTGTCAATCTCAAGTCATTTCTTTACTTCTTTCTTGATTTATTCTTTGATTCAGCCATTTATAAGGCTATTGTTTAGTATCAGGCATTAGAATATCTCTAAATAATCTCTTTATGACTAATTTCAATCTTTGTGGCATTGTAATCTGATAGGAGACTTGGTATGATTTTTATGTTTATAAATTTTTGTAAGTCAGACTATATGTTAAAATGTGATCTAACTTGTAGAATGTTTTAGAATGCACACTAGAAAAGAAAGTCTCTTGTATCTTTTCTGGTTATATGTTTATTGGATATATTGAGTGGTTACAGTGGCAGTTGAAGTCTCCTACAACTATTGTGTTTTCATCCATGTATTTTCTAAGTCTGTGAGCTAAAGCTTTATAAACTGCTAACATAACTTTGGTATTGATTAGAGTTAGCATTTCTTATTCTATAGTTCCATTGATCAATAAGTAGTGTCCATCCTAGTTTCTAATTATTTTCTTTGAATTGAATGCAATTTGGTCTTAACAAGTATGGCTGTCTCAACCTCCATTTGTTTTTCATTAGATTGCTTAATCATTTTCCATTCTTCTACTCGGAGCCTATAGGAATATATGCCATATGATTTTAGATGTGTTTTATATAAGTAGCAAATAGATAGTTTTTTTTATGAACTGTAACACTACTTTGTGACTTTTGATAGAGACTTTAACTCACTGACATTCAGAGATGTTATTGATATAAAGGACTGTATTACCATTTTACTGTGTAGGGTTTTTACTTCTACTATTATCTATTTGGTTTATGTAGGTGGCTTTCCTTTAGCTCATTCAGGCTAGTTTATCACAAATGTTACCAACTTTTGTTTGTCTGAAAATTTTTTTAACCTTCACTCCTATCTAAATGAGGGCTTAATGGGTGGTAGAACTAAGTCTATTTGAATTAGTTTTGGGGCCACACCAGGCAGTGCTCAAGGCTTATTCCTGGCTCCGTGCTCAGAAATAGCTCCTAGCAGACTTAGGAGACCAAATGGAATGCTAGGGATCTAATCCTGGTTAGCTGCATGCAAGGCAGAAGCCCTATTCACTGTACTATTGCTCAGACCCCAATAAAACTGATGTAAACCTTGAACTTTTGCTAACATCAATTGATATTAATTAATATGTGAATTCTTTATTTCTTCATTGTTTCTGTACCAAGTCTTCATGATAAAGTCCTGGCCATTCATAATCGTGGTTATTTATTTTCTTTGGTGCGGTTTGCCTCACTTTGTGAGCAGGTGGGGGTAGGGAGCATCTGAGGATGGGTCTTGATTAGTGTTCCTTACAGATACTATGGCAGCCTGTGGTTTTCTGAGAGTTGAAAATCTATGACATATCTTCCTTTTCATAGCCACAGGAGTACAGAAAATATAATAGGATAAAGTCTAAAGCACATAAAATGTAGCATGTCAGTTTTAGGTTTAAATCAGCTTAACAGCAAACTACTAAATGCACTATTGAAAAGATATTTACTAAAGTGCATTCTTGAAAAATAAAGTGTTTCTGATTCTCAGTTATACAACCATAAAATAAGTATATGTTTATTTTGAAAAAATCTTACACATTAAGTAAAAATTCTTATATTAACATATGAGTAAATTTTGCAAACATCTTTTCTTTCTTCTGTATATATGTGCTGCTGCAAATTAGGTGGTGCATTAAAGAAAATTAAAAGTAATAACCACAGTGATAAAATAGTACCCAAATGAAAGAGAAAAAAGAGAAACTTGTTTTAGACAAAAAATTATAAAAAAAGAAGCCTTGCTATTTACTTCTTCCTCAACAATTCTAATCTTACCAAGAGAATGGAATTTGAGAAAAAAGAAACAAGATTTATCATCAGAGGTATGCCTGAGGAATACTTTTCTTTAGAATGACATGTTGTGTTTGTTCATGTGTCCAGGTATTTTGCGGCTAGGTGATTTTAAAGTGTAGCGTATCCAAATAAAAGGAAAATTTATGGGACTATATAATACTAAAATGCTTTTGTATGGCAAAAAAAATTATAAAAGACACCTAGCTCAGTGAAAGAAAATATTTACACTCAATGCATCAGATAGGGGGTTGATCTCTGGTTATAATAAGGACAGAACTAAATATCTAAAACACAGAGCCAACAACACTGAAATCATCATACCCAAATTTTAACAACCGAACTTAAAAATGGGTCTGTTTGTGATGGCAGGCTGGGTCCACAGTATTGGCATGGGATGAGCTTTGGAAAAACCTGGTGGAGGTAATTTGACACTCATGATGGGATTGATCGTGAAACATCATATGTCTGTATTGACAACATTATAAATAATAGTCATTTAAAGAAAGTAAATAAAGATATTAAAAGGAACCCTGTATTTTAATCTGAATTTATTATTCAGGAATATTAGGGAATATATCCTATTTTCATAGTAATTAGGTTATGGGATGCTAGGGATCGAACCACAGTCCTTCCTAGGTAGTGTGTGCAAGGTGAACGGCCTACTGCTTGTGCCACCACTCTGGCCCCAATTACTGACTCTTTTATATACATTTTACCCAAGAAATTGAATGTCTCTGCTTTGATAGCCTGAGGAGACAGCCTCTGGATTTTAAATGGATTATAGCTTCCTAATGACTTTAACCCTCAGAGAAGGAAATATAGTAAAGGAAGTAGTTAATATAAAAGAATGATAAATTACATACATCAAAGGAGTTAAAGAGCATGATATGCAATGCAAATCAAAGTGCAGATATAATATCACTTTGTCAGACATTTTTCTTCATATTCTTTCAATAATGCAAACTAATATTTTTCAGATACATTCTCAGTGCAAAATTTTGTCAATAAGGCCAGGGCCCCTGAAGCCATATTGCTTGAATTTGAACTCAAGATCCAATCTTTTCTAGATATCTGACATAAGACAGCTTGCTTCACCTTATTATTTCATTGTTCTCATTTATAAAATTAGATTATTCTAACATTGCTGACCCCTTTGGGCCTTTAAGGTGTCTATTAATGTTTATGAGGCATTGATAATTCTGCTACATTGTAAATGTTCATAAAATGCTTATAAAAACTATCAACCTCATTATTCTGATCTTCTTATTCTCATGTCTTATATTTCATCTCTCCATTTTTATTTATGGCTTTAAATATAAGCCAGTACCTAATAGATTAGCTTCAATATGGGACACCAAACTTTTTGTTTAAAACCAAGTGGTAGCAACTATCTGTTTCTCTGATCTATTCTCATCCACCTTTGTTGGAAAACTCTGCATGAAGCACTCTAGTAGAGTGCTGTAGACTCTGACTCATGTAAGTTTTCACTAAGGTAAGAGGCCATTGCCCTTGAATGAAGCTTTATTCCTCTCTGGAATTGCTGTGATTCAGCATGTGACAGAGAATATTAGGTTCTCATTCAGAAAGTTAACCTTTTAGAAAGCCTTACATTTTAGTGCATTTTTTGAGACTAAAGTTTACAGCATCTATTGCTTTCAAACTTTAACCTCTCATAAATTTGGTCAATTTTCTATCTATTTTTTAGTGCTCTCATTAGTAAAATACTCATAACAAACCTCCCAGAAGGAGAAGAAATATAAGTAGACAGACAGTTTATATGGGTGTATTGTGCTTCTTTAGTAGGTAATATATTCTAGATAATAATGCTGACAATTTTTTCCAGCTATGTCATAGTCATATATATTTTGGAAGTATAGAAATGTGATGCCCTTGATGGTGAGAAATTAATGTTTAAATTGAATTTTTTTCATAACTAGTATATTTGGGAACTGGCCTTCCTGCTGTTTACTTCAACACTCCCATAAAAGCCCAATTGTTCAGTCCTCAATCAGTTGTGGGTAAGCAAGCTGAGTGTGTTTTGCTTGCCTAACTTGCACCACTGAGGCTGCCAACTAGTGAGAGGAACCCAGGACCTTGTCTGCTAACATGTTTGGGTGAGGATGATGTTGTAAAGAATGAAAGAAATGACAATTGAGAGCTTTTGAAACAAATGTTACATAGTCTCGCTCTTCAGCATCATATAGCTAAGTATGGTTAAAAATGTCCTAAAATATAGAGATTATCTGCTTCTTTCAACCCAAGATTCACTTTCTGGCTGACACAATTCTTCCTGAAGATGCAATCACAAAGCAGTAAATACAATTATATAACAGTCAAGGAAGGACAAATAGAATAGCATGTGTTTTGCTGCAAGGATTTAGAGTTTGAAGGTGAAAAAGACAAGACTTTAAACATCTATATCTGTTAGGCTCAGGTTTGCACATTAACATTCTATAGATGTTTTTTCTTAAATTTTTCACAAAAATCCACTGGATCATCTATTCTCAACATTTTTGTTTGTTTTTGAGCCATACTAAACTGCATTTCTGGCTCTGCACTCAGAAGAGATCATTTTTGACAGGCTTAAGAGATAATAGGTGTTGCTGAGGATCAAAGATGGATCAGCCAAAGGCAACCCAGTGTATTATCTCTCCACCCCCTCAAATATTCTTTAAATTTAGAGAATCCAAAGTTAGATAATATTTGTTAGTTGATACTGAGTCAATATTTCTAGTATTTTTCATTAGTTAATAATAAAAGATTTGCAGTGAATCTATTTGGAACATTTGATTCTAATTTGCAGTACTGACAGGCACTGACTTTGTCCATAAAGAAGAAAGACTTATTCCTCCCTGGTCACTTCTTCAGCAATCAGCTGCACATTTAGTTAAATACCATCAACAGATAGAACCTGTTTATTTTCTCTAAATTTACATTCCCTTTATTTTCCCTTGCATTCAATTGAATCGGTGTTATTCAACAGGTGCTTTTTTTTTCTTTACGAAACGTGAGTAGGAAGACACAACTGGCTTTTCTTTTATCTTCTTTGACAACAAAGGGGCAATTTACCAAGTACTACTTGAAATCAATCAAGGGAAAAATAAATAAATGTTCTATTCCTCAGTTGTCTCTGATTTTTTATTGCATTGTGTATGTGTATTTGAGAGAGTGGGGGAGAGAGAAGGAGAAAAAGAAAGAGGGAGAGAAAGAGAGGAGAGAGAGAGGGTGAGAAAGAGAGGAGAGAGGAGAGAGACTGAGAGAAAGAAATGAAGGAAAGAGGAGAGAGATCGAGAGAGAGAAAGGAGAGAAAGAGAGGAGAGAGACAGAGAGAGAAAGAGAGGAGAGATGGGATAGCAAGGCTTTGTAGAATGTTATGGAAACTGTATGGAGTTTTAGCTGGAATACAAAAAAATTTTTTCTCTCTCTGCTTGTTTGCCTGAGACAAGATGATTTAAGTCTTTTAGCCCAAATGGGGTCAGGATGGCTTCATTTATTTATTTGAGCTCCAGGGCTGAGAGGGAGTATATTTGTTTTTTATTGCTGTTGTAACAGATGATCACAAACTTAGAGTGACATTAAACAATACAAATAACTTATAGTTCTGGAAAGCAGAAGTCTTAAATGGCTTTCACTGGGCTGAGAGTTATCACTAGTTAACTTTACACCTCTTACCAGAATTGCATTCCTTTAAAGAGGCTCTAGGGACAAACTGTGGAGAATCTTCCACTTAAAAATAACTCCAAGGTTAGAATAATGTCCCGTATGAAACAGGAAAGAATAGAATAATTTGACAAAGTGTGCCCAGACAAGGAACAGAAAAGAAAATTACATGACTTTAATGCTATTCTTTGAAAGTACATGCTGATTGTGTATCACCTTACGGTCACAGCTTTGTAAATATTCAAATCTGTTATATTAAAATATCTGCATACTGTTCTTTTTTAAAATATTTTTTATTTAAGCACCATGGTTACAAACATGTTCGTAATTGGATTTCAGCCATAAAATGCACAGTCCCCTTCACCAATGTTATTTTCCTGCCACCAATGTCCCTCATTTTCTTCCTCCCCTATCCCCTGCCTTTCTTCAAGGCAGGCAATGTATTTCTCTCTCTATCATTGTTATGGTAGTTGCTAGTGTAGTTATTCCTCTAACTATACTTACCACTCTTTGTTGTAAGCTTCATATCATGGGCTTGTGGTTCTGGCCCACATCTCTATTGTCTCTGGTTACTATTACTACACGGTCTTTTATTTTTCTTAAATCCCACAGATGATGAGTGAGACTATTCTGTGTTTATCTCTCTCTCCCTCTGACTTATTTCACTCAATGTATAGGTATATTCATCCATGTATTGGCAAATTTGATGACTTCATTTTTTTCTAACGACTGTTTAGTATTCCATTATGCAGATGTACCACTGTTTCTTTAGCCACTCACTATTGTTGGGCATCTGGGTGGTTTCCAGATTTTGGCTACTTTACAAAGCACTGCTATAAATATAGAAATGCAGAGGGCATTATTGTATTGTTTGTGGTTCTAGGTTATTACTATTCTTTATTTAATTTTTTTATTTAACCAACTTTATTACATACATGATTGTATTTGGGTTTCATTCATGTAAAGAACACCACCCATGTACTCATTAACATAACAATAGTTCACATATTTGAGCCTGAGAGTTATCGATAGGAGAGGAGACAATTTCCTTATTGAGGTTAACTAAAACCTGAACTTGAGACAAAGACTGTCTAATTTTTTGTGTGTGTGACAGACCCTGCTGAACAGATGTCAAAGGAAACAATCGTTTTAGTTTTATTATGGTTAATGGCCACAGCATACCATTTTCTTGAGCTTTCAAGCCTCTATATATTACCTTTATTTCTTGACTTTTAGACTTCCATATTTCAAGACAGTAGAGCATCATTTTTAAAATTTGTTTCCTGTTACTCCTGGCTTTCATAACAAGATTTACTTTGATAATCCAGGATTGTCTCAAAACATTTTGACACTGATCACATCCCGAAAGTCCTGACCATATAAAATAACACATTTGTGAAATCCAAGGAAAGATATGTTGCCATGTATGCAAAAAAATTATTCGTCCTACTATATTCTTCAATTACCTTGTTATACCTGACATTTAGTTTTGTAGCAATTTTGTTTTGTTTTGTTTTAGGGCCACACACGTTGATGCTCAGGGGTTACTCCTGTCTCTGCACTCAGAAATCGCTCCTGGCTTGGGATATGGGATGCCATATGGGATACCATATGGGATGCCAGGGGATCAAACCAAGGTTCATCTTAGGCTAGTGTGGGCAAGGCAGATGCTCTACCACTTGTGCTATAGCTTCGGTCCTTGTAGCAATTTTCTTGCTTGTTTCATTTTGTTTTCATATTGATAATATAGAGTAATCACACAGTGAGATACTTAGCCAATTTATATGTCAATACCTTTCCATTCTCTGCTAAACATCTTTTCTCTTTGTCACTGATGCAATTGTCCCTTTATACCTGAATGTAGGGAAACAACAGATGATACACTATTTGGACATTGATTGAGCCCCACTCAGTCACAATGGGTGACGATGGAGGAACATTTAACCATCTTTAATTTTTTTTTTGTAATTTAACAAATGAACATAGAGGAAAATATGCTTAACAAACCAACCAACATCAATGGTTAAGTTGTAATAGCATTGTTATTAGCTTATCCCAAATGGGTAGGGAGGGTTCTGTCTGCAGAGTAAAAGTTCTGATATGGAGTAGACAGAAAGAAAGTATAATTACTCATTTGATATGATCTTCTGAAAAGTTATAAATCATGCTATTGTAGAAAAATATGCTGTTCAGATCCAGAAGTCCTTATATTGTAATCCCACATTGTTTCATATCAACAGGAACATCTTAGATAAATTACTAAATTTCAGCTTCAATTTTCTTATTTTGAAATAATATAATGATACTCATTATATAATTTACAAAATTGTGATCTTAGAAACTCTAAAATTATGATCTGTCAGTGTCATGCTATTGCACACTAATTTATACTGCCTGAGCATTATTAGAAATGATAATCTTTTCATTGCCATGTATGCAAAAATTTTTCTTCCTACTATATTCTTCAATTTCCTTGTTATACCCGACATTTAGTTTTGTAGCAATTTTTTGTTTGTTTTGTTTTAGGGCCACACATGGTGATGTTCAGGGGTTACTCCTATCTCTGCAATCAGTTTGTCTTTCCAGGCAAAATCTCTGTTATTAGAGATCTTTGAAACTATAGCATAAAAGAAACTAATAAGTAAAATAGCATTCTAAGGGAAATTGTTAAAAAACTGAGGAGTGAAAAAAAAACAGCTGACAGAAGCCAGAGTGGTGTGATAGGGCATTTGCCTTGCACGCAGCTCACCCAGGATGGAACTGGGTTCAATCCCCAGTCCCCCGAGCCAGAAGCAATTTCTGAGCACAGAACCAGGAGTAATATCTGAGCACTTCCAGGTGTGGGCCCAAAACAAAAAAACAAAACAACAACAATAACAATAACAATAACAACAACAAACATTTGAGAAAGATTTAAGAGCATCAAAGAGATATAGTGAAAATTTATGATCACAAGAGGGGTGAAAAGATAGAGATTTGCAGGCATGAAAGTACTTGAAACCCAGAGAGTATTATTTAGATTAGTGCAAAACACATTGTTGTCCAAATTCACATCAGCTTTAACTTCAAGTAAGCTTGAGTAAGAATATTTGCTTCCTTGATTATCTCCATAGTAGAATGTAAAAAATGATGTGGACAGTTTGTTTGGGCCAAGAGTTTCCAGAACTACCTGAATTCTTAGTGAATGTGAATAAAATTTTTCTTCCATCTACCTTGGCTACAAACTCCACTCTTAGACTTTCCTTAAAAACATTATACCATGTGACACATGTCATTTGAATTTGTTTAATAAATTCTGAGTGAAATTAGGTTTGACTTCACTAGGAACTTCTTTTGTTTCACTTAATACTGATTTTGAGTTAATGTTAATTTCAATTGTTTTTGTGATTTTTAGGCCATCTGGCAGTACTCCAGGGTTACTCTTTGCTCTGTTTTTATAAATTACTCCTGGTGGTGCTCAGAGGGCCAAATGGAATGCCAGGGATTGAACCTAGATCAGCTGTATGTAAAGTAAACACCCTACCCATTGTACTATGGCTCTGGTCCCCAAATCGGATTTTTATTCTTTTATTTTGTTTTGGGACACATCTAGCAGTATTCAGGGGTTTCTCCTGGCTCTACGCCCAGGAATCACTTCCAGTGGGCTCACAGGACCATATAGGATGCCTAAGATTGAACCCTGGTTGGCAGCATGCAAGGCAAATGCTCACCCCACTGTACTATAGCTGTGTCCTCTAATGTTTATTTCAAAGAGCAGAATAAGATCTGTTTTTGTTTACTAAGTCATAGTATCTTTTTGTTTTCCATATTAAGGAAAGAATAACTATATAAAGGAGACAACAATGTTGGCTTGTATTTTGGTCTGTACCATCTCACTCAGCACATTCTCTGGCAGTGTCCCTTCAGTGTGTGTTAGTGTGATGCTTAAGCCAGACAGTCAGAGGGAGCATGTGAGAAATGCTGTGACTTTTTTTTTCACCAGAGGGAAATTCTTATTATATATGGATATAATTATCACAGTGATTCTTCATTTAGTTTCTGCATCATTAAGTAAAATGTATCCATATGTTCTGAGAGAAGTTAAAAGTATATTTTTATGACAAAATATAAATTTGTTATCGTCATGGCAATGAGAAAAATGGCTAACGCCTAAAAATCACATAAACTCTGAGGAAAGCCTGACTTCTAAAATAAATTGTTTAATAGAACATTTTAAACTTACCACTTAGCAATATAGTGGAAATCTGGTGATTCCATATCTGAAGCTTCAGTATAGAGTAATGAGTTATATTTGTAATTCAAACCAGAAACCCAGAATACCCAGATACCCAGAATAACCAGATACCCACAATACTAATTGTCAAAGTCAGGATTGGAGGCTCACTTTCCTTTATTGAACAACTTCTACCAAGTCAAAATACGAGCAAGACACTGGAACCATAAAGTCTGTAGTGGATCATTGACTTATCTGCCTAGAGAGAGAAAAAATATTCATCTTTTTTACTCTGAGAGTAAAAATCCGAATCAAAATACAAATATTTAATGAGACAGAAATTCATGTATGGTGATTTAATACATCAGTGACAAAATGAGAGACATGGTTGAAAACTAAATCTGTCAGAAAGACAGTCTTAGAATGGGAAAGAGTTTAAAAATATATATGGCTGGACAGAAACCTAAATTTTGTTTTCATTTGTTTTTAAATTTGCACTAAATGAAAATATACCGACTTCTCCATTTCTTAATTTTATTGATTTATTTTTTGTGAGTTGGGGCAATAGTTTTTATTAAAATATTCTTTGAAGATCCAATGAGATAAATAAAAGTATTTTAATAGTCTCTGTAATAACATTCTTAGTCAACAGTATGTAGAGCATAAAGGTTGAAATAAATCATCATTATGGTAATACAAGTTTATGTGTTCTCTGGCAGAGTACACAAGAGGTTATGACACAATTTTTGTTGGAGCTGGGTGGAAAGATATCAAATAGGTGGTGAACATGAGTATGTGAAGATTTAAATTTTGTAGAGAGATATGTAGAAAATATATAGCGAGAGACCACTGAAGGAGTTGGAATGTTGTTAAGTGGTTAAATGACAGCTTCTCAGGTGTTCAAACACTTTCCATTGAGCCATTACACACCATTTGCTGTAATCTGTCTACAGACATTTTATATTCATTTATAATTTCATTGTTTTGTGCATAATGTCTCTGGGTGGTCATTTACTCTGTTCCCAAGAATATTATATATTAATATTTTTGCTCACTTGGTCAATCATCCTTTGATATTCAGAGGTACCATCCTTATATAAAATCTTTCTGGAATCTCCAGTTTGGACAGGATGTCCTTTTTTAGTGAATTCTGATTTCACTGTACTTCCTGTATTTTATCCCTTTATACAATATTTAATGATCTGTGTATTTTTGGTGTCCCCACTACACTGTGAGTTTTTTGTAAAGGCACAGTAATGCCATATTAGTCTTTATACTTCTAGGCATCAGCAATCTAATTATATCTAGGCAAGGACTTCTTGCCTATGTCATGAGATTATATACAAAAATATATATTTTTAATTCACAGGGAAGTAATGTAAGTTCCAGTGTGATGATAGTATAAATGATAAGATATGAGCATTTATAAATAGTCAAAGTTAGACTTTATTTCTACAAACAAAATCTATATATATTCATAAATCTTAAGGTTAAATTTTATCTAGAAACTTCTGTATATTTTTTATTCATAAAGATAGCAATCAAAATCAAGGTTAGTTGATGGTTAAATGGATTAATAATTACAGTGTAATAAAGCTATAGATGCATTTAGGGAAGCTGCTTGGAGGAGTTTCACTCTAACTGCCATTTTTTAAAGTGTCAGTTCTTTGGGGTTTAAAGTACAATGTATTAAAAGAAAAGAAACATTTTAATCCATTATTTAATTATTATTTGCATGGATACTGAAGCTAACTTCTTATTTAAGCTAAAGCAAGTAAATTAATCTCAATTTGTCATTGTTACCTTATTTGTGAAATGAAGAATGTTTTGAGAATTGAAAGAATACATGTAAAAATTTTGGAGCCATGATTGGCCACAGCTCAATAGATGTTCTTATTAACTGTCTTAATACCTCAGTTTTGATAGGAATGTGGCCTTTTCAGTGTTGGGGAAACTTCTGGAAATACTAAACAGGTGGTTTGTGTTGGATGCTTAGGATTCTGGTAGTAATTGGAGGCCACCAGGTTATATCTTTCAGTGTGTGGAGAGAGGGATAAGGGATATTGAGGATGCTGGAAATATAGCTCTATACTTTCCAGATCATTGAACTATATTTTCAATACTTCTTCATCCCTCCTTTGGGAAAATGTCACTGTCACTAAAACATCAGTATTTTTCCATCCATTCATTTACCCCTCTTTCTATCCACTCATCCTCCCTCCCATCCATCGATAACAAACGTCCATTTAATAAATATTTTTAAGTGTTGACTATGTACTTCAACCTTTTACATATGGCAATGGCATAGAAAATGGGTATGCTTATTAATTCATTGTATAATATTTTTATGCATATATACATTCCTATGCACATGCCCTTGAGTATAAGAAAAGGATATTATTTCAATCAGAAGGAAGGGAATCTAAGGCACTCTCAGAGGGTGAAGTCAAACTTAGTAGTTGAAGTGATTTTGAGGATGAGTCTGACTTGACCAACAAAAAGTTCAGAGCATCTGGGAGTGGGTTTGTTTGATAAAAAAAAAAAAAAAACTGCCTCAATAGAAACATGAAAGCAGGTAAATAGTAAATGCTACAGTATCGTGCATTTAGTGGCAATGTATATTTGAGTGGTGATCAGGAGAGCTTGTTAGGTCACAAATTATTCTTGGAAAGTAGACTATCAGTTTCTTATAAAGACAAGAGAAGATGCTGTTACTTGGGCCTTGAAATGCTTCTGAGAATACCTAACACTTCAGCAGTGCTGTCGTCCCCAAGAACTACACCTCCTCATACTCAGGTCCTTTATGGCTTCACTGTATAATATGCTGGGTACATGTAGTACTGGAATTTAAATCCTAGTTGGTTGATTTTGTCCTTGCTGTCCTTGCACAGCAGAGTTCATTTTACCAATGTAATTGACTGTGTAGTATAATGAAAGTAGGAAATAGTATGTAGTTCAGAATAGAAAATCAAATAGAAAGTGACTAGATTTAAGGATGTTCAGGAAGAAAAATCACACCAACTGGGGCACTTCTTACCAAGCAGAAAATGTATGACTCTACCCTATATTATCTAATACAGAAAACCTGAAAACTTCTATCAGTGATCAAAGTGCTTAAACAAATTTTCTTGTTTGAATTGGTTCATTTGGAAAACTTTTCTAATTCTTACCATGTAGAATTTTGCACCTTTAAGCCCACTGTTACCATAAAATTTAATGAAGATATAATATAATTCTGTATATACATTTTTCTTAGGAATATAAATGCTTCTCAAAGACTGTTTTTAAATTTATTTTTGTATCTCTAAAATCTCTAAGCACTTGTGAATAACTGGAGCTCAGTGGAAACTTGACTTTCAAGTTGTTTTTAATAATATTAGAATAGAGAATTATTGATTAATATATGAGCAATCAAATCACTGTGATTGTGGTGTGAGCCCTAAATGCTGCCACTGTTTCTCAGATTCATAATCACACTGTAGTCTGTTATGTGCAGTGTTATAGTCATTTTCAGACATCATTAGGTCACTGTGACTCCATTGCACAAATTAATTACCATATTCACAGAACTTAGTATTGTATCTGGCAGTGTTAAATTCTCAGTAAATGTTTGTGGATATATAAGAGATGAAGTTGTGGTGAAGGTGTGATAACTATATACGCTCCATAATAAGTGTTCTTAGAATTTCCAGTGAGGAAAAGTCTAGGCACTGGCTTAATCTCATAGAATTGCATTGGGGAACTTGGGCCTTGGAAAATCAAAAGGGCCTAGATAATAAATTCAATGAAATAATTAGAAAATTCTTAAGAGAGACATACAAGATGGGCATCACTACAGACAGAGTAATTCCCTATTCATACAAATCTAAGAAATCACAAATAATAAAGTTTTTATAGTAAAGGAGGAATGCTAGCTAGTGATTGGTTCTCTAGACAAATAGTAACTTGGGCTATGGAAATAAAAGGGCTGGCAAACTGTAGAAAGCTTAGGTGGTCCTCAAGACAACCTTGATTAACACAAGGTTATTTTTTTAATTAAAACAAAAAATTAAGGGTCCAGAGCATTTGTAGAGCATGTAGGGAACTTGCCTTGCACATGGCTATCCTGGGTCTGATCTCTTTAAATTCAAATAGCACCCTAAGCACTACTAAGAATGATCTCTGAGTACAGAGCCAGGAAAGTACTACATATCTCCAGTTGTGGCCAAAAAGAAAAAAAAACATAAAAATTATATATTATATATGAACATTTATATTTAATTAAGATGGAGACAGTTCTAATGTTTCTACCACCTAACTCAGAAGGTTCTACATTCTAGACTAGACAGAGCATATATAACTAATTTAGTTGAGAAAGACCAAATGTGTCTTAGGACCTCAACTCTGTGACTTAAAGAACTCTTTAGATCTTGTAGAGCCAAAACTTTAGACACATGGAACTCCAACTTTAAACATTTTATTTAGGTCAGACTGGTTTTTGTGTTCATTTGTCAATTTGTAGCTAAGTGAAGATCTTAAACAGTAGCATGGCATTATCTGCCTGACAATGATTCCATGCTATACCACATTTTGCTGGAAATTAGTGTCGAGGACCCAAATGTTAATCACAGGGACCTCTATACATTGATGGCATAAATAGTATGTTTCCCTATAAAAAATCTATAGTGACTCATTCTCTTTTAAGTAAGAATCTCACTTGCTATTTCAGTAAAGTGAGTGACTGACCCTGGACACTTTTCTGTGCTCTAGTGCAAGCCTGTTTAATTTTCCAGAAAATGTTAGATATGTTAGTTTGATTCCTTCCTTCCATACACAGAGAAGAACATATATCTTCTCATCATGACTGGAGAGAGATAGAAATTGATTCTTTCTCATCTCCATTTCAGGTATTGACTATGATGATGCTTTGTGATTTTATATTTCATAGTATCAATTCTCCAGAACACTGAGCTGCTTGCAAAAATATATATGTGTGTTTAATAAGCTTAGAAAAAAATGAGAAAGAAGTAACAGATGAAAATTAGCTTCTAACGTTAAAGCTCAGTGTTTAGCTCTGATAATAGAGAAGTCATATTTTTTCCAAACTTCTTTAACCAAATAGCTTATTTTTACAAAAAAAAATTGTGAGAATAGGGATCATTCTTGGCATTGCTCAAGTATGGTATCAGGGATCAGAATGGCCAGCCTCATTAATAAGTGTATTATTGTTCCAGATCTGTAGCATCATATTTTTTGGTCTAGGACAGAAATACTTCATTTCTGTTCTAATGGAAGGCATGGAGGAAAAGAATTTATTTTGAATTTGAATTTATTTTTAGGACTATAACTTCAAAGGAGACTAGATAAATGTTATATGAATGATGTCAGAGAATTTTGATCTTTAGTCTACATATCTAGTACAATTTCATTCATAACATGAAGTTTAATAGCAGAACATTGGGTCCAATTATAAAATTGGCCTGTTAAAGTAATAAAAAATTAAATAAACCCAACAATTGTCTTATACTTTTATATTTTAGTATAACAATTTAACAAAAATCCAGTCAAAATTTTTTTCATTGTCTTATTAGGTAAATATGTCAAAAATACTAAGAGTTTCTGGTTTGATGTTTCATTTTAAATTGGCACTATCAGTGACTTTTGCTGTTCATGTTGCCATTTTATTTACATATATAGAACAAGATAGTAGAACATAGTAATGTGTTTTTTCTTTTTTTTCTTTTTGGTTTTTGGGCCACACACGGCGATGCTCAGGGGTTACTCCTGGCTGTCTGCTCAGAAATAGCTCCTGGCAGGCACGGGGGACCATATGGGATACCGGGATTCGAACCAACCACCTTTGGTCCTGGATCAGCTGCTTGCAAGGCAAACGCCACTGTGCTATCTCTCCGGGCCCCAGAACATAGTAATTTTTTATAGGAATTGTTAAAGAATTACAGCAAAGTTGAGAAAATATTAGCTATAGTAGTGTAGGAGATGTTCAAAAACAGATTACTCTTTATTTTAATTTTATGGAATATAGAACCACTGGTGGTTAGTATTATGCACACTTGCAGATAAGCAAAAAAATACTTGCCACATTATAAGCTTTCTATGTCCATTCATCAACAAATATACTATCAAATGCTTATTCATTTTTCTTTTGTGCCTTTTACCTGTCTCAGAACTTCCCGGTGACTGAGACACAGTGGTTATGGTATATAAATTTTCCATTTCCAAGGAACTTGCTCTACTTAAGTTGAGATATAGGATAAACTCTAGAATCTATTAAGTATTTGGGAAAAGGAAAGAGGGAACTTCCCTGAAAGGAACAGTTTGTATAATCTATGTGCTTATGGATCTATGCCACCATATTTGATTTTATTCTGGCTACAACCTTACTATATAGATTAATCCTGGTTACAATAATAATATATAAATTTTCAGGGATGGAGCAATAATATTATTAACAAGATTAATAGTGGTAATAAATATTTAAGAAGTTCTCTCACTGTGTAGTTTTTACTTTTCATGCATCAACTCATCTGTTATCACAACAACCTGAAGTATTTAATTGACTACATTTATTAAAAAATGGAAATCAAGTCATAAACAAGATATGTCTTTGGTTTCATAGCTGAGAAATAATGTAACAGGTATTCACTCCAAATGTGTTCTAACACAGGACTATTTTTTAAAGGAAATACTTAAGTGCTATACTTGACCTTTGCATGCATTATTAAATTTATTCTTTATTATCTATGAGGAATTTAGATAATGAAGAAACTAAGGATTAGAGAGAACAAGTGGCAATAGCAGTATTCAAACTTGAGAGAACATAGTGACAAAGCCAGCTCCATGACCATTTATTTCTGCAAGCGGTCTTCCCAAGTGGGATTTTAGGATGCTTAGGAACACTAAAGATTTATAATCCAATACTTTTAGAAGAAAAAACATTTGTTTTATTGATCAGGATGTCCTTCAGGGTTTCCTTTTTAAATCATTTAAAAATAGATTGATGAAATTTTCAGAAAATAAATTTTCTTAGATAAAAGAAAAGCTAATATTATAGATGTTTGAAAAGAGGATGCTTTAGAGAGTTGTTATGAAAGCAAGTGGAAAATACACTTGGAGTTAAGTTAAATGGAATCCTTTCTTTATTGTATTGTATTGTATTGTATTGTATTGCATAAAAATGAAGCATAATTATTTTCCAATAGGTCTGAGATTTTGTTAGCTACTTTGCACATATGCCTGGAAAAGATAAGAGTTATTACACAAACTAGAAAATAATTGAAAGATGAAAGTATACATGTTAATAATGTGAGTGGGTTGAACCATGTAGAAAAACATCAGGCATCTTGTAATTCTTTTCAGTTTTTAACATATATATTAATCTAGATCTATATTGACATAGATCAATCTAGATATATAGTTTTCTTTATTATATATAAATATGTATTATATATAGATCATCTATATATCTATATATTGATCCAGATATATGTAGATCTAGATTCTAGATCTAGATATATATTTTTGCCATCATTATAGTTTATTTATTATTATTTATTATTTTGAGAAATTAGGACTGATATACATATAAAAATAAATCAAATAATTTTATTTAATAAATTATAGCATGAGAATTATTCAAGCAATAGCACTTACCTATTTATCTTAAGTTTAGAATAAATTTATCCTCCACTTATTTAACATGTATTAGAGAAAATATTACATAATAAACAGATTATATTCTGACTAGGTTTTTTTTTAATTTGAAGAATATAGCAGACCTAGTCAACCTATAGCCTTTTGGTATTGCAGAATTTTTTCCAGATCAAGGATGAAAGAAAGCCCTCACTACCATTTGGATTACCTCATGCTATTTTTAATAATATAAAGAATCTGATCCATGAAGGAAAGTTATTGGATATTTCAAATTCTTTTATGATAATAAACTTTAAAAGTGGAACAAACTATACAAGAAAATGGAAAAATGGACTGATTGTTTTGAAGACTCTATGCAAAATTTTTTTTAATTTTCCTCTTTAGATACTTAGATATTTCCCAAAAGACTTTAATTTGATCACTTGAAATTAAAATATGCATTTCATATTCCCATGGGATTCTTCTATTTGGGATGGGAGTTTAAGGCTTCTCAGGATCTGAGAAAGATCTGTCATATCTAGTCCAACTAGATGTGTAGAATCCTTGACACTGGGCTCCCAGCATCATGTCTGCTAATAACAATATCATCTGCTCTGACCTGTTTTGATGAGCCTAGTGAATTTTAATCTAAATATATATTACCATCCTGTGAAGAGATAGTCTTACTTAGTTCAGTAGCTGTTGTCGCTCTGTTTTCCCGATCTCTTTACAATTTTGCTATGATTTTTATTAAAGATTACAACTTCTGTGTTTCTGACTTGGTACTAAGTACTTGGACCCACATAAAATTAATCCCAACAATGCCATTCAATAACTAGTTTGAAAATTCCTTTCCCAACACTCATTTACTTTCCAATAGTTGATTTACTCAGTTGCCATTTATGAAATCTAGGGGAAAAAATAACTACAACTGCTTTGGCTACGGAGCTTGATACACTACAATGACCCCACAAATTTTACCTTAGGGTTTCCCCAGAGGATCCCCTCCTCTTCCACAGGTTCACTAGGCTGCTGGATCTGCTGGCTGCTGAAGAGGACTTGCCATCCCCCACATGCATGCGCACGACTGTAGATGTGGTGAAGGCGCTGCGTACATTCCTCTCTGGTTTGGCTAGGATGATGTATACCTTCGGTACAAACATGCAGCCTAGTGCCACTGTGGCACTGAGGCTCACTGAGAAACACATGGTGATGATTTTGTAGTTGCTTCCAAAGTAGATTGGCACAAAGGCTAGCCATATAATGCAGGTGGTATACATTGTGAAGGCAATATACTTGGCTTCATTGAAGTTAGCCGGAACATTTCTAGTCTTGAAAGCATAGAAGGTACAGCTCAAAATCAGTAATCCATTGTATCCAAGAGGAGTGACCACTCCTAGGTTGGTGGTATTACAAATTAGGTAGACTTCTCTAATACTTGGGTAGTCATGCATTATATCAGGAGGCTCCATTATAAAGAGGGCAACGATGATTCCCAGCTGGATGCATATGAGAATGAAAGCAATCACTAGCTGGGCACAGGCACTCATGAATCTGGGTTTTTTGGTACAGATCTTCTTTTTGCTTCCAGCCAGGATCCTCGCGATACGATTGGTCTTGGTTACAAGAGCTGAATAGCTCATGGCTGGGGAGAGACCAATACCAATTCTCTGAAGGTAGCAATAAATTTGTTTGGGCTTTGCAATGAGGCAGAATGTACATAGGTAGCCCAGGCATATGCCAGCGAGGATAATGTAGCAGAGTTCCCTGCTAGAGGACTTTACTACTGGAGTATCCCGGTAAATAATGAATATTGCAGTTACAAACAAGGTAGCCAGGAGCCCAAGACAGGCAAACACCACAGCAGCAATCGGTTCAGGGTCACCCCATCGAAGATACTGTACTGGAATCAAATCGCAACCTGCAGAGACACAGTAGACATATAGTGAAATATAATGAACATTTACTTGGATTACTTTGTCGAACAAACAGCTTATATTTTTCCCTTTTACTAAATTGTCTTTCTTTTTTTTTTTTACAAATAGAGATTTATTATTGTAATTTCACATGTTTTGTTCTTATTTCTGAAAATGTACAAATATATATGTAAAAACAATATTTAGCCCATATTTCTAAAAGCTATGCAATTTACTCATCAGTAAGTGTAGCTATTTTAGAGCAATGCAAAAGATACACGGCTTTATGAATTTCTCCCCAAGAGGTATATTAAAAGAACTTGACTGTGCTTAGAATTTAAATTTGATTTCTAAGCTTAAGTGAGAATTCCAGTTTAAGGTTTAAGAAAGCCTGTCTAGAGTACAGGCTGGAATTGGGTGGGGAGCAGGGAGACTTGGGACATTGGTGATGGGAATGTTGCACTGGTGATGGGTGGTGTTCTTTACATGACTGAAACCCAAACAACACAATCATGTATGTAATCAAGGTGTTTAAATAAAAAAGTTATTAAAAAATAAAGCACTTCTAAAATCTAAAAAAAAGTAAAGAAATTAAGTATGATTAATTTTTGATGATTACCTACATGATTTACTTTTTGATATTTCTCTACTAATTTTCAAACATGATATTTTAAACTATCTGCCACTAGCTGTTATACATTAATACATATCTTTCCTCAGTTTAAAATTCATAAATTGTCTTTCTAATTTCAGTATCTTATACTATTTTACTATTTTCCACAAAATAGTATTTGTTATCAACACTTAAATGCATGTAATAGGGGATGCTATAGCTTCTGAAAACAAAATGATGAATGTATTCTCTTCCCATATACAAAATGTTGGGGAGCAAGTACATAAAGAATTATTTATGAGAGAAAGAAGAGTGAGTTCATGGCTTGAATATGGCCAACTGGGGTTTGTTTCCCATAACCCATTAGGGTCTCCTAATCACCACCACGACGCCTGAGTGCAAAGCCAGAAGTAATTCCTAAGCATTTCTGGCTGTGACTCCAAAATATAAATATAAAAATTACTATAAATACAATAATGGCTGTGAAACTTGTATTCTTACCCTACTATAATAACAGCAAGGCTACCTGACAGAAATTACAAATAAAGGTTTTGCTAAGATGTGAAATTGTGTATGCTTAACAAACTGAGATGGATTGTATGGTAAAAGCAATAGGGTATTGGGACCTGGAAGGAGGCCCCAACATTGTAGTGTGGGGTGAGACTAAGATACATGTGTTAGCTAAAGTTTGTAAAAGGTCATCAGTAGAGTCCACGTAAACAGGTCTTCACTGAAAAAAAATTTGTGTAAACTAGAATTATAGCATGATTAATTTTTTTGTGTTTTCAATGATCGTTTCTTTGGTTGCTTCATGAATTTTGGAGGATAACTGTTCAGATTTGAGTATTATTCAAAGCAGATGGACTATTTCAGGGAATGCTTAAGTATGTCAGGTGTGAAGGCATCAAAGATAACAAGATTCATTGTATGTTGTCCTTACCCCCAAAGAGAGAACAATTGGATTTCCAGAGAGTTGAATGCTTCTAAGTTTATAAAAGAGAATATGCTATTAAAGTAGATTGTTTCAATAGGATAAGTGGCCTCAAAAGCAAACTGGTTTGTTAAAAAAATAATCAACTCTCTCCAAATTGTTCTATACTAAAGGGTTTTAGATTTTATATCACTTATTTACATAGCAGGAAAAAGTGGATACTGTAATTATCTGTATTATTTTTAAAAATGTTTAGGATGTGGTTTTGTAATGTTAATAGCATATTGAAATAACTTATTATTGTTTTGTTTTTTGCTCAGAAATTGCTCCTGGCTCGGGGGCCATATGGGATGTTGGGATCAAAGCCTGATCCATCCAAGGTCAGCCGTGTAGCAAGGCAAATGCCCTACCGCTGTGCCATCACTGTGATTCACATTGAAATAACTTAAAATCAGTTTTTTAATGATATTATCTTTAGTTCACCTCCAGAGTTTAAGACTAATTGACTTGAGGGCTGGAGCAGTGGCGCAGCAGTAGGGCATTTGGCTTGCATGCGGTTGACCTAGGAGGAACTACGGTTCTGTGTCCCAATTGGTCCCCCAAGCCAGAAGTGATTTCTGAGTGCAGAGGCAGCAGTAATCCCAGAGAGTCACTGGGTGTGGCCCAAAAACCAAAAAAAAAAAAGACTAATTGAATTGAGAATATAAGCAAACAGTTAAAGTTTCACTACTTTAAAAGAATAATTTATGTCAATGAAAACTAAGCATATACATGTATACATATATATGTACATGACTACAAATTTATATATTTGAAATAATTTTCAAAAATATGTATGAAAAATTTATTATTGGAGATTTGAGGAATTTGAAGATGACAAGTTTCCTTCAAATGTCTATTCTTCCATTTCTTCTTGGTAACTAATCTTATATTTCATTTGGGTTACTACAGAATAAAAATTAAACAACTTAATAAAAAAGCAAACATACCAATTTTAAAACAATTTTTTTAATTTTATTTAAAATTTAAATTTATTTATTTAATTTAATTTATTTAAAATTTTATTTAAAAATAAATGGTCTACATATGAATACAAAACCAAATACAATCATTTAAAGTTATATAACTACAACTTAAAACCACAAAATATAGCTAACATAGATGTAAGAATATTCTATATCTAAAAGATTGAAAAACATTGTGGGCAAAGATGTAGGAAAATGGACACATGTATTTTCTTAGTGGAATATAAATTGGTACAAACTCTGGAAAATGGTGTATGGCAACTCCTTTTATAAAATAAAAAATTATGTTCAGATCCAAAAAGCACATAAAAATGCACTACATCGGTAATCATCAAGAAGATGAAAATTAGAACAATGGGGTAACATCTCACACCACTGAGATTGGCACACATCAAAATGACAAGAATAAACTGTGTTGGCATGGATGTTGGGAGAAAGGAACTCTCACTGCTGCTTGTGAATGTTGTCTGGTCCAATATTTTGGAAAAACTAGATGGATATTCCTAAAAAAAAACCTTGAAATTGAGAGTCCCTTTGTCCCATAAATTTCATTCCTGGGAAAAAAGCTTAGAGACCCAAAAACAAAATGTAGGAAAGGCATCTGTACTTCTATGTTCATTGTAGCACAATTCCCAATAACCAGAATCTATAAACAACCCAAGTGCCAAAGAACAGATGAATAAAGAAAATATGATACAGCAATTTTTAAATATTGTGTCTCAAGGTGGTTCCATTAAAGAACTGGCAATATTTGTTTTTATTGGTATTGGATTTTTGTTTTGCTTATTATGTATTAATTATTATTTTGTTTTATTTATTTATCATTACTTTACAAAAAAAGGAAAACTGAGTGTATGGACTTTATTTTTCGTATTGTTTTGGGGCCATTACCAGCAGTTGTTCATGTGATGTATGAAAGTCATCATGAGAATATTTAGTTCAATTTCTTCAGGAAGAGCCAGACCCTGAATCAAGAGTTGCCGTGCATGAAATAAATTGTTGATTTTGTGTTTCTAAAATTTTTCTGGTATACTTTTATTGTTGTGATGAGTTATTCAAGATAACCAGAATCAATCATGCAGGCAAAACCAATGTTGTCACATTGAGTACCGGAGTTATTCATTCATTATCTGTTTGAGAATATTTCTTTGTCTTTTGATACATATTTTTATTAACTTTTGTAGTCTTCAAATGAAGAATAGGCATACCAGCATACTCCTGGGTCTTTTCTTGGGATCACTCCTATAAAGTAGTGAGGGGACCATGTGATTTCAGCAATTGAACCTGAATCTCTTGCATTGAAAAATTCTGAATTCCGGGGCCAGCGTGGTGGCGCTAGAGTTAAGGTGTCTGCCTTGCCAGCATTAGTAGGACGGACTGCGGTTCAATCCCCAGCGTCTCATATGGTCTCCCGAGCTGGCCAGGAGCGAATTCTGAGCACATAGTCAGGAGTAACCCCTGAGCGTCACCAGTGTGGCCCCCTTCCAAAAAAAGTTCTGAATTCCATTTGAGCTTTCTCTCTAATTAATTTTTAGTTATATATTAATAAATATGAATATATAAATAAATAATTTTTAAGAGATTAGAAACTTTGGGCTATACTTTTATATTACTTTTATTTTTCATTAATCATTACATATTATAGTGAATGTTGAGACTGAATGTAAAAATTTAATTTATAATTAAAATGAAAGAACGATTCAATGGTACTGCTGAGTACTAAGGGAAATGGTCATCACAGATGCACATTTGTAGGGAATAGCTTTGAAAAATGTTCTGGTAACACTGCATTTGAATAAAACATAATGTACAAATTTAAATAATAAAATGTGCCAATTTAAATGTGTGCTATTTTTGCTAATCTCTGCTCTTGTCTATTAGCATACTCTTCCTTGTTTTTCATGTTCTAGTTCCTTTTCAAGGATGACTTCTCTCAGTTTCCGCTTTTATTTCTTTAACAAATATTACAGATTTATTATAATAATGAATTACATATAAGCATTTTAATTACAAAGATGTTTAGCCATGCAATTTGACAGCCACAGAATATATTTTTAGTTAATCTAATGATCAAGGCCTGTTATGTAAATATCAAACTTTTATACACTCAAAAGTGTGTATATTTTCTTTTATAAATCTATTTTCTCATTTCTGTTCTGGACATATTAAATTTAGAGATTGGCAATTTTAATATGCATTTTCACTAAAGAATAAAATTATGTTATACATATGAAGAGGATATATATATATATATATATATATATATATATATATATATATATGATGCTATTCGTTTTGTGTGTGTGATCTCATTTCTTTTTATTTTTTACAGTTACAAAGGTGTTCATGATTGAATTTCAGCCATACAATGTGCAAGGTCCTTCACCAGTGCACATTTCCTACCATGAATGTCCCCAGTTTCTCTCTTGCTCTCTTCCCTGCCTTCCTCTTTGGCAAACGTTCTCTCTCCTTTTTTTTACCTTTTATTTTACTCTTATTTCATTTTACTTTCATTTTACTCTTAAAGACTGTTTTTATAATATTTTTACTGAAGGAGTATCATGCATATCACTTTATATCCTTTTATTACCTTATCTTATCCAGAGTAATTATTTCCATTTATCATCATTATAGTGGTATGTTTCTACCCTAATTTCTCTCCCCTGCTATTTATGATAAGCTTTGTACCAGGGACTGGTCCTGCTGGCCCTTGATTCTATTGTCTCTGAATATTGTTACCATACTATCTATTTTTGCAGATGACATGATATTACTTTTAGAAAATTCTAAAGCCTGTACAGAAAGCATCTAGACAATAGATTTGCATAGTTAAGTGGCAGGCTTCAAAGCACATATGCAAAAATCCATTGCTTTTCTTTATACAAATAATGAAAATTAAGAAAAAGATATATTAAAATATTTCATTCACAATTGTGCCTCAGAAAATCAAGTAGCATGAAATCAACTTAACTAAACAGGTGAAAGATCTAAACAAGCAAACAAACAAAAAAGGATTCACAGCTTTTTTAAAAAATAAAATAAAATAAAAAGGATTTCTCCATGATTAAACAGTTCCTGGACTTGGGCTTATCATAGTTCTTGAACAAATTTTTGTGCTCATACCAGCCCAACTTCAATTTTCAAAATGAGTTTGCTTTTCATTTCACATAGCTTGCTATTTAACTTCCTTTTTATGTCTAGTGTGATGGCCAAAATTTTTTTATACAGGAGGCAGATAATCAAGAAAGGAATGTATGATTCCAATCATAATTGAGATGTCAGGATATATGATTTTATTTCCATTTTGGACACAAATAGTTCCTGTGGCTGGGATTTTACTCAATCTCTAATATTTCCTTTCTTCTAATGAGTGCTAATGGAGAAATCTTATTGAAAATATCACTTATGAGAAACTAAAGACTGAACAGTGTCAATGAAATATAGTCTTAGACCTGTTTCAAAATGTTGAAAACTGATTTGTATTTAACTGTAATAAATATTAAAATTATCACTATAAAATCAATGACTATAAAAAGTTATAATTAGTTTGAACTATGATTAAATATAATTTTGTAATTATTTTCTACTTATGCTTTATACTGTTTATATGAATTAAATATTTATACAATTACTTTCTATTTATTTTATGTTAATATCTTTGTCAATATTTTCAGTGTATTTCTTTTTATTGTAATTAGTGTCTTATGAAATTGTTTCCTGCAATTATTCTGCATATTACAAATCATTTCACCTAATATTTTCTCCCTTATTCCAATATTCAAAATGTTCAAATACTTTTTAATTTTATGACTCAGATTTCTTTTCACCCACGCAGTATTCCTTCTATGTTCCTTCAGACCCAATTTAATGTTTCACCCCTAATATATACTACCATTATATGGAGGATTATTATTAAAATACATCCTTGATTTCCAGTGAATTTTTATTCCTGTTTCTTTTCTTAGACCTATTAGTTCTTGAATTTTAACTCCCATACTATTGTAACTATTCCTCAGTTGAGCTACTGGCTCAGTTGAACTATTGACTCACCTAGAAAATAAATGCTCAAGTTTATTATAGAAAGAAAACATGATGCAATTCCTATACATATAATAAAATGCTTATGAGGAAATATTAATTTCGTGTTAATGAGATTTTAAAATTAATCACCTGATACAACAGGAATGTTGCACTAACTTCTTGGTTCAGTACCTATTAATGAGATCCTACACTCTTCAGGTCACTGATTCTGTGTGACAGTGATACAAAGGCAAATAATTTATTATTTTAGTGCAGTGAATTTGCCAAGTGTTTAAGCCTTGTGATTTTATTCTCCCAGGACCTGTGCTGAATCTTGTACACTTATTGCCTTTTTTAATACCTACACAATACTGTGTGGTAGGCACCATTATTTTATGAATTTTCAGCTAAGGGAACTGAGTTTGTGTTGGAATGGCACTTAAGAGCACTTAAGTTAAGGGGACCACAGAAGAAGTATAAACATTATAAAATGAAGAAAATATCTTGAACACAGCAAGCAGAAGTACAAGGAATAACTATATGACATAATAATACAGTTTAAGAAAAAATAACATTCTTAGAATAACTGTTGAGCATATAGAATTTAATAAAATATTTAGGGAGAAATTAAAATACTTTCCTGTCTACATGTCTAGGATAGGTGTGAGCAGTATACTGTGTCACTTGAATAGCACAATGATAATTATGAAGTGGTTAAAATATATAACTAGTAAGGAAATGCAAGGTATTAAATTGGGGAATAACTTCATTAGTCTTTTCCCCAGAATACAGAACAGAGGAGAGGTAATAAAATTGTGGGGTGTAAAAATAAAACAATGAAATAATAGGAGATACGGTGTCAGTTGTATCAAGTACATAGGTGGTATAGTGGAATGGTATAACTATATACCCAATCTACAGTATAAATAGCACTGAATGCCCAAAATACAACCACAACAAACAAAATTTAAAATGTGCCTTCCAAAAACCATCGATTTGCAGTTCACTATTTTTTTTAGCATTTAAAAGAAAAGTTTGTTAATCATACATAAAAGCTGGGATGGCCATTCTTATATCAGACCAAAGATAATTCATCTAAAGAAAATAATTAGAGATATTAATAGCAACTACTTGCAGCCTAAGTGAATAACAGACCAACAAGTACTAACTCTAATCAACATATATGCATCTAATGAAGGGTGAGTGTAATTAAGAAGCTAAAAATGAGTTATAAAAAAGAATGAAATAACAAAAACTGAGTATAAGCCAACAATATAGAAACAAATGAATAAAACCAGTCAATAAAACCAGGAGCTGGTTCTTTGAAAGAATAGACAAGATAAATAAACCCTTGACTTTACTAATGAATGAAAAAGGAGAAAAATGCCAAAATAAATAGGATCAGAAAAAAAGGAGGGTAAGTTACAACAGAATTTTCCAAAATTAGAGATATTATAAAAGATTACTTTGAACTATTCTGTTGAGTAACCTAGAAGTGGACATATTAGAATAATCAAACCTCCTAAAACAAAATATGAATTAAACAGAGAGCTTTAACCATATAGTTACAAGCAAGGAGATTGAGACAATAATTTAGACTTTCTTTAAAACAAAAGCCTAGGTTAAGTAGTGTTCACTACTAAGTTCTATAAAAACTACAAAGATGACGGAATATGTTTACTCCTCAAGCTTTCCAAAGTGCTGAACATACAGAAGACCTTCCTAAAAGTTTCTATGGAGTCAATTACACTTATACACAATACAGACAGAAACACTATTTGAAGAGAAATTTCATACTCATCTTTCTGAATATCATGCATGCAAAAATTCTCAATGCTAAGTAACTAAATTGTGTTCCATATGAGAAATATACACGGCGACCAAATGGATTCATCTCAAGCATGTGAGGATGGTTTGACATATGTTTATAATTAACATAGAATACCACATCTACATAAAATATGATCCTATTATTTGGTTCAAAGAAAGCTTTACCCAAGATCCAAAGTCAATCATGACTAAAAACATTCAACAAAATAGGAATGATAGGAAATGCAAAGGCATTTCCCTAATTTCTTCTTTTCTTTTCAGCTATCCCTTTGATATTTAAAAGTCCACCTAGATCTCACTCAACTCTCCCCCTTCAAGGTGAATTTGTATTGGTGAAATACAATTTCAATTGGGCTTGGCATACTGAGTCAAAACACAAGGCAAGTAGCAAACTGGCCCAATGATTCTCTCTTGATTGGCTTGATTTATTAATTTTTTTTTTTTTTTTGCTTTTTGGCCAAACCCGGTGGTGCTCAGGTGTTATTCCTAGCTCTGCATTCAGAAATCGCTCCTAGCAGGCTTCAGGGACCATATAGGATGCTGGGATTCAAGCCCGGGTCCATCTGAGGTCGGCTGCGTGCAAAGTAAATGCCCTACCACTGTGCTATCTCTCTGGCCCAACTTATTAATTCTTAATGGCTACCTGCTTCAGACCCGTTCACCAGGGGTTGGAAATGGTCTGAGGGTTGATTTCACAACTTGGAGTTATTTCACAGTCCTCAAATTAATAATGGCTATCTATTACAAACATAAAGCAAGCATCATTTATTAATTTTTGCAGTTGATTTTTAATAAATGTTAATTAAATCACTGAGATAGTCATAAATGTGTTAATGATTGAGTTTCAGTCATAAAATATCCAACACCTATACTTTCACCCAGTGCATATTTTCTGTCACATATGTCTCAGTTTCACTCTTTCCCTACCCCCTGCTGCCTCTATGGCAGAAATCTCTGACATTCACTCCCTCTCTTTTTCTTGCTCTTCCTTGTATTCCCTTTCAAACAGTGGTTTGCAATATGTCTACTGAAGGAGTATCAAGAATATCACTTTACCTCCTTTCAGCACCCAGTTCTTGTTATCCCTTTTCTGCTCTAACTTACTCTTTCTAGTGATCTTCCTATCATGAAACAGAGCTGCTACTCCTCATCTCAATTGTCTTTAGATATTACATATTATCTTTTTTATATCTCAAATGAGTGTAATGATTATAGGTCTACTCATCACCGTCTGACTTATTTTTCTCAACATACTTTTCTTATTCATATATAAGCAAATTTCATGACATCATTTTCCCTATGAGCTGAATAGTATTCCTCCATGTAGAACTTTACTTGTGTGGTTTGTCAAGAAGTGATACTGCAATGTTGAATAGTGCAGCTAATATTATTTTGCTGGTCCTCATTTGATGATATATGTTAAGGACTGTAATTTTTATGATATACATATACCTTGATTATTAAAAAATTATCGTCTAAACTTTTTGAGCCTGAAAATTTTATCATCAGTTATTAATGTGACCAGCCCAGCCTTGTTGAAGGAGTTGTTTGCTTCCAGTATTTTCATCCAATCTTTGACTTTGAGACTGTGTTTGCTATGCATTTCAAATGTGTGTTTTGCAAGAATTGAATGTTGGATTCATTTTCTGATCTATCCTAACATTCTGTGTCTTAATTGTTACATTTATTCCATTGACATTAAGATAAATTATTGTCATGTTATTTTTAATTATCTTTTAAAATTGCGGTGTGTTTATGGAGTTTGTCTTAGCTTAACTATACCTTCAACTTTTGTATTAGCTATTTTGAGCATATAAAATTATTGGCCTATTATTTATCCATGAAGCTGATTATCTTTTCTTCAAATCTGAATAGTGATTGCACTTAGAGTATATCTTATCTCTTTGGGCAAGAACTGAGTGCTGAATGTGATAAAAAAAATGCATGGTACCCTTTAATTAACAATAGTGCACATTGCAATCTCAAAAAGAAAGAGAGCAAAACTGAGAAACAAAATGCCTGCCCCACAGACAAATGGGGAAATGTTCTAGTTTTAGAGAAACTCGAGACATTTGTGGCAGGAAAGTGCACTGTGCAATGGTAAAGGGAACTGTACATTCTTTAATTGAAACTTAATATTATAAACAATTTTGCTTAAATAAACAGTTTATTGAAAAATTTGTCTTGTCAACTGTTCATTTTATTTTCAAACTCTTTTCCATCTTTTGTTGTTTTCTGCAGGTGTTCTGTAGCTCATCTTCAAGTTCACCACAGTCCTCAGTAGCTGTTACTCTGCTATTGAGTCCTTTCAGTGAGATTTTCTTTTTGCCTATCAGGCTTTTCAATTCTCTCATTTATTTATGAAGTTTTTGCATTTATGCTCACATAACCTCTTGAGTTTTATTGGTCCATGGTTTCTTTGTGTTTCCTGAATATCTTCAACATTTTTTCTAAAGTTCTTCTCAGAGATGCTATATAACTGGCTGATACTGTTTGGATTTTCAGAACTACCATCTTTACTCATTATGTGTGGTAGTATTCTGCACTGCCTTCCCACTGCAAAAATTACAGTCAGGTGGTATATGTTATGTATGAGTGTGGCTCATTTATTAGAAGAGCAGTAAATTGACTGAAGAAATGTGTGTAGATAGAGTGAAGCTGAGTGTCTGAGCTTTTCTTAGAATGCACTTACCTAAGATTAAAATTGCACTTCTTACTCACAAAGAAGACATTGATGACAGTCTGCATGATTGCCTCAATTTCTTAGGAAAGTGTTAATGTGTTTAATGCATCTTATGTGGTTGGTTGGAAGACCCATGACCTTATCTTGGTGCTTCTTTTTACATTGGGGCACACTGACAGGGATTTAAAATGGAGCTTCTGGCTCCCAAACAGAAAACTTCTGCTACTTTCTCTGCCTCAATTTCTTGGAACTATGGGTGGAAGACCTCTCCCCTTGTCCTGGTGCTGTTAGCATCATTCTTAGTGTGAACATTAAATCATATCAACTTAGTTCAGGTACAAGACAAGGATGTCCCCTGTCTCTACTTTTATTCTTTATATTAGAAATAATAGCTAAAGCAAACAGACAAGATAAAAAACAAAGGGATACAAATTAGAAAGGAAAAGCCAAATTATCATCATTTTCCTATGACATTGTAATATAAGAAGACAACCGTAGAGTCCATCAGAAGGTTCAAACAATAAACCAATACAATAAAGTAGCCAGTTACAAAGTCAACACACAAAAATCTCCTGTTCCTATATTCAAAGAATGAATTGAAAGAGAAAAAATTTAAAAAGTCTATTCCATTAAAAATGTTTCCAAGTACTTAGGAATCAACCTAATAAAGATTTGAAAAATATATTTTTGTTGGTTTTGGGTCATATCTAGTGTTGCTCAGGTTTAATCCAGGCTCTTTGTTCAGGAGTCACTCCTGGTAGACTTGGGATAATATGGGATGCTGGTGATTAAATCCAGGACTATGTGAAGTACATTACCCATTATACTATCACTCTGGACCTTGAGAGATATTTCTTAAAACCTAGAATTTACTTAAGAAATAGACAAAATATTGGGGCCGGTGTGGTAGTGATAGAGGTAAGGTGTCTGCCTTGCCAGCACTAGCCTAGGACGGACCGCGGTTCGATCTCCCAGTGTCCCATATGGTTCCCCATGCCAGGAGCGACATCTGAGTGCAGAGCCAGGATAACCCCTGAGTGTCACTGGGTGTGTCCCAAAAACAAAAACACAAACAAACAAAAGAAATGGACAAAATATGGTCTTTGTAAAAAGAAATTTTGTATTCATGATTGGAAAAATCAATATTGTCAAGTTGACCATTTCAGCTAATTTATTATTTAGACTCAGTATAATTTCCATTTAAATTCTGATGGAATTATTCAGATATAGATAAACCAATTATAAAGTTTTATTGAATCATAAAATAATTTTAAAGAGTAAAAGCCATAGTGAGAAACAATGAATCAGGGAGCATCTCATTGTATTTCCTTAAATTAGTCTATAAAACTATAGTGCTCCAAATAAATGTTGATTCTCTGACTAGTGGATTGGACTCAGTTACTCAAAGATAAATGCTAAAATACCCAGGTCAACTAATTTTGAAAAGAACCTGGATACATAAAGTGAAGTAAAAATAGGCTCTTCAACAAATGGTTGTGGCAAAGTCAAATAACCACATATAAAAGTAATAATTTGAGAAAAACATTGGCAGAATTCTTCTCAAAGGTATATTCCATGGCATGATTCCACTAGCAGAAGAAAGATAAAGAATCAAAATTGAGACTCCATCAAACTGAAGCATTTCTACTGAAGAATTTTGAAGGCAAAAGAAACATAGGCTCAAAATAAATGACTCTACTTAAGAACATGAATATCTGGGGCCTGTGAGGTGGCGCTAGAGGTAAGGTGTCTGCCTTGCAAGTGCTAGCCAGGAAAGACCGCAGTTCAATCCCCCGGCGTCCCATATGGTCCCCCCAAGCCAGGGGCAATTTCTGAGCACTTAGCCAGGAGTAACCCCTGAGCATCAAATGGGTGTGGCCCCCCAAAATAACCAAAAAAATTAATATCTGAACTAAGCTTTAGTATCATATATATACATATATATATAATCTTCTAAAACAAGCAAAAAGAACTATCAAAAATGGCATGAGGAAATGAATAAATATTTCTCTGAATAAGATAGCACTCGACCAAAAGGCACATGCATCACTATTTGTCATCAGAAGAATTCAAAACAAGATGAAAAGAGATATCATATCACACTGGTAAGAATGGCACATATAAAAATAGGAATTGTATGTGTTTGAATACATGTGAAGAAAAGAAATTAATGATGGTAACATTGTTCAGTTCAACCCCTGTGGAAAACTTTATAGGTATGTCTCTGAAAAATAAGAACACAGTTACATTACAAACCAGAAATTCTACTTGCATAAATATACTTCAAGGACACAAAATCATTAATTCAAAAGGATATTACAACAGTTATTATTCATTGAAGCAGTTGCTGTTAGACTTAGAATATGAAATAAATCTAGGTGTCAAACAAAAATGAGTGAAAAATGAGTTTGTATTATATATGAGTGAATAATGAGTTTGTGGAATATATGCAATGGAGTATTATGCAGCTTCGCTGCAATTCAAATACACTGCAATTGAATGTAAATGGAGAATATAATGTTGAGCAAAGTAAGTCAGATGAAAAAAATCAATTGAACTTACTTATCTGTGATACATAGAACAGGGCAAGAGACTGCAGGTATCAAAGTGAGCATTCCTGGAATACCCACTGTGTTCTAGAACTGTGGGTTAGGATGGAAAGAAACTGTAGAAAGTATGGAAGAAGTAGAGGTAGATAGAAAATAGTAAGATGATAGTGGTAGGCAGCAGAAGCTTCAGAAACACTGGTGGTGAGGAGATATTTTTTTAACTATAACTAAAATGGAGAATCCACAAAAGTGAAATTATGAGAACTAAACTACACTTTTAAACTAAAATAAATACAAAACGAATACAGAACTAAATACTAGAACTAAACTACAATAACAGAACTTTAAAAAGTGACTGTCAACAGGAAGTGACAGTACAGAAGTCAGAGTATTTGTCTTTTATAAGGCTTTCAATTCCAGTATCCCATATGGTCCTTTCAGTATCACCTTTCAGTAATTCCTGAATTCAGACCCAGGATTAACCTCTAAACATAGCTGAGTGTGCCCCCAAACCAAATAACAACAACAACAATAACAACAACAATAATAAAGTGCCTGCCAGGAGGAAGACTTAGTGATAGGAGGGTATATAGGAAAACTGGTAGGAGAAAAATAACACGATTGATGAGAAAAGTGTTTCAGAATTGTGAGTCTTAAACCATAGCTATAAATAATGTTGTAAATCATATTGCATGATAAAGTAATAAACTTTAAAAATGTGCTTTTCAGGTGCCAGAGAGAGAGCATGGAGGTAAGGCATTTGCCTTTCATGCAGAAGGACTGTGGTTCGAATGCCGGCATCCCATATGGTCCCTTGTGCCTGCTGGGACAATTTCTGAGCATAGAACCAGGAGTAACCCCTGAGGGCTGCCGGGTGTGACCCAAAAAACAAAAAAAAAATTGTGCTTTTCAAGCATGCAGATTAGGAGAGATGAATAGCATGGTTGAAAGTAACCTGAGGACACAAGAATGAGCATTGACAGTGGCAATGAAACTTGGTGTTAGAATATAGTATACCTAAAACTTAACAATTAATAACTGTAAGTCATGCTGTCTTACTAAGAAATAAATAAAAAAATTAAAGCGTATACAAAGTAATATATACTTATATAGTGAAATTATATATGTATACATAAACCAACAGTACCTGAATGCCTACCCAATTACCTATACATTTTATGTATTATCCTGTGTTTTTTTATTTTGGTTTTTTGGCCACACTTATCTTCAGGGCTTACGCCAGGCTCTGTACTCAGGGATTACTCTTGGTGTTGTTCAGAGACCATGTCAGGTGCTGAGGAACCAAAATGGGATGGTCGTGGATCATGTGGGGTGATGAGAAAACAACTTGGGTTGTCTGAGGGCATGACATACATCTTACCCTCTTTACTATTTCTAGAGTATCATATCCTGTTTGTTTCTTGGGAAAAGACAGAATTATTTTATGTTTCTGACCTGCTTGTAAATTTACAGCCTCAAGTAAAAGGCATTATATTCTTCTAAATTATAAATTTGTGGTAATTCAAAAGCATTCTCGATTTTTTTGAGACAAGGTGATTTTTTTCTAAGAGGTGGCCACAGAGAATGCTTTATTTATCTGCTTCATTTCACTCAAATAATATACCAAAACTTCATTAAGCATTTTACAAGTATTTTAGGTAATGTAGATGGTATGCATGGTACAGTGCTCTTTATGTTCCTAGGAGTGGTAATGTAATTATTTAGGGAGTAAAATATACATATAAAAATCTAAAATCAATGGAAGTATATTCTTAACTGACATTTGGTTCTGTCAGAGTACTTTTGGATCACAGTGACATTGTTTCGGCCAAAGAAAAATTCATCATTGAAAGGAAGAACAAAATATACATGTTTTATTGTGTAGTTTTTGCAAGATGAAAAGTGGTTTATCTTCTTGGGGAATGCTTTGGAAAAGTTCTAAAAGAGAAGCACTTTTGATAATTATGTGTTTGTCAAACTAATGGTTTTTATTTATAAATATTTAAATATTTTACTTGACTGGTGAAATAAACACATTTACAAGTTAATTAAAAATTGAAGAATAAAAACATTTCATAATTTAGCAATGTATGAGTCCTGGAACCTCATTTCTAAAAATCATTGTTATTTTTGCACTAACTAAACAACTTCATAATTTTTAAATAGAACCAGTTTACACAATATTTCATTGAGCTTGAGATCTTTTTGTGATGGATGCTCATTTTTCTTTTTTCTACAGCATCATAGGAAGAAAAAAGCATGCTTTTTACAAAAAATATTTACAACAAGCGTCTAGCCTAAGAGCTACTACTTATTATGTAAGTGCAAAGATATTATGTTTTCTGTGAAATGAAGAAAATGATTTCAACATTTTCAGGTATAAGAAGTCACTAGTTTAACAAGGTATTAATGAATGTATGACTTTCAATGCATGTAATTCATTTCCTTTTATTCTTTCCCTCTATTTTCAGCAACTATTTTTTGCATGTACTGCATTCTGGAGCCTAATATTAGCAATGAAGAGAATGTTCAAATGAATACATACATGGAAACACACAAAGACATACAGGCATGCATAAACCACTTCCCAAACCTTGTTCTTTAACTTATATTCTAATTGGAGCATACATTTGTTTCTTTTTATTCCCCCCCCCCCAGGGGAAAGTAAAAGTGATTTCCTGCCAGCTATAGAGGCAGTTGAATGCTAGGGATTAAAAGTAAAGACTAATCCTAACAATAAAAACTATAAATAGAGATAGAATAATGAAAGCAGCAAGATTTAAACAAGGAAATTTCAAACAAAGAAGGAGCATCCTTAAGATTTACAGCAGATTTACCAAAGGAAACCATCTAGGTCTAAAGACCTTAATAGGATATAGTGAAAAAAAAATCAATAAATGAATGCTGCAGCAAGAACACTTTACCCATCTAAACTTTCATTCAGAATTTAAGAAAAATACACAACTTCTTAGATAAACAACAGCTAAGGAATTTCAAAGACTCAAACTCAACTTTATGAGAAGAATTAAACGGGCTACTTAAAGATGACTATGATGCAGTTAAGGTTCTGTTGAGATTTACCTAGGCCACCTTGATGACTCTGAAGGGCTTTACATAGTCAGTAGTACTCAGGCTCACTCTGAGCCGATGCTGAGATAAATATGTGGTGCCAGGAATTCAATCTTGTTTAAATACATGTTTAAAAGTGTGCCTATCAATTGTTTAAATTATATGAGAGAAGTTGGATATTGATTCCAAATTGATTGGAATGAGCTCCTAAAAGAATAGATTTGCTATAAAGTAAAATAAGACAATATTTAGTAATCAGCAGAGCAAAATCTAAATGTCTGTTTTGAATACGTAGAATTTGGCAAAGATATTAAACATTTAAACACATATATCACTTGGATAGTGAATATTGAAAAATAAAAATTAGGATAAAATTTGACTTATAGGGGCCAGAGAGATAGCATGGAGGTAGGGCATTTGCCTTGCATGAAGGACAGTGTTTCGAATCCCAGCATCCCATATGGTCCCCAAGCCATCCAGGAACCATCTCTGAGTGTATATCAAGGAGAAACTCCTGAGCGCTGCCGGTTGTGATCAAACCCCCCCAAATAATATCTGACTTATATATTTAAATTAAATCTTTAGTATAAATATAATATTTAATGACATTAAACTAGGTAAGGTTAACTGCAGAGCAAATGTAGATACAAAATATGAAAACAATCCTAGGAACTTGAAAATTTACCTTAGTTTTATTTTAAACACATAATTCTGTAAGAATATAAAATATGAAAAGCAATAGGAGCTAAATTCCTCTGGATCTTAAATTTTATTTTATTGAGGCTGGAGAGAGAATGTAACAGAAAGGACATTTCCCTTTCACACGGCTGATCTGCGTTCAATACCCAGCAACACATATGGTCCCCATGAAAATGCAAAGAGTTATCTAATTATAGAGTCATGAGTAAATCCTGGTTGTGGCCCAAAAGTTAAAACAATAATTCCTATCAGTGGGTTAAGAAGTCATCAATAAAACCAAAACAGTTTGTTACAAAATGTGATTCCAATCTTGAGAAGATAGTCTACATAAGATTCCAATAATAATAATTTTTCAACGAACAAAATTTTATTACAGGTGTGCCAGTGACTGGAATAATCATTGAATCAAAGAACCTATCAAATGTGAAAGAAGTTAGAGAGTTTTCTAATTTTATGATTTATCTTTAATGTTTATAATTATACCATTATTTATTTTAAACAAATTTGAGTGTAAATTTCCAAATATTTTTTACTTTCAAATATTTATTGGTTTACAGATTAACATTATTGTTGATTATTGCTATAAAATTTCCATGATTTATTTTCAACTTCTATTTACATGTGCTTTTTACTCTGCTTTTTACTACTCTGCTACCAAAATTACATTGTCATCCTATATTCAAAACCCTTTTGCCAGGACTAGAACACAGTGCCTTGTACTTGTACTTGTACGTGACTTACCCCGGTTCAACCTTGTATTGAAAATAAAACGTTTCTCTGTGTCCTGCAGGAGTGAGCACAGAACACTCTAGGTGAGGTCATAAAAACAAAAACAAACAAAAATTCCTTTACTCATTGCTCTGATTTTTTCCTCTCTGGTTATTTATTATCATTTTCATGGATTTTTGGAGTTCAGTTTGTTTCTTGCAGGTTTGTTTCCTTCAGTAATTTATGATTCAGATGTGAGAAAAAAGCTTGATAATTTAACTTTATTGTTTAATTTAAGAAATAAATAAGCATAGGCACATCAAATTTCACCCATTTGTCCCAAAGAACAGGATTTTTTTTATTAATTTTATTTTTTGAATTAAAATAGATTTTATTTGGAGGTACAAAGTAAGGTCGGGAGAGGATGAGACTATTAGCAACACTTTCAAGGGAGATCTTGGGTTTCTGCAAATGCAGAGTGCCCTGATACCCAGCATGAAAATAGGAAAGTAAACATCTCCAGAGGTGATAGGGGTGACATGATGTGGTTGATGTGCTCATGCACCATGTATTCAGGCAGCATTGAGTCCTTTTTATATTTTTAATGATTTCCATTGCATGTATATTTGCATATATTTACATAATATATACTTTATCACAACTGCTTTATCTAGTCAATTCCATGTTTTGACTGTTCTAAATTGTACAACTATGAATATGTAGAGTGCAAGAACTTTTAATTAATTGGTTTTTGTAATTTGAGAATTATCTTTAAAATATTCTTAAAATAGTAATTTCTAGATAACTTGTAATTTCCATTTTAATTTTTTTAAAAGAATCAATGTACAATTTTATCTAGAGGCTGCAAAACTATTTCCATCAACATTGTACCAGGGATCCAAGAACATATCTTCTTAAATATGTTATTGTTAATATGTTAGATAAAGGTCATTCTCACAGTTATTGGGTGATATCTGATTGTGTATCAGTTTTCTTAATAATAAATTACAAGCATAATTTTAGGTGTATTTAAGACATTTGCATGCCTTTGAAAAAATATCATTTATGATCCGTTTGTTCATATTTTGACTGGATTGAACATTTTTGTTCTTTTGTTGTTGTTACTATTCTTTTGAACATGATTTTTCTTTATATATTATGAGATAGCTGTCAGGGTATGATTTGCAAATACCTCCTCCAGTTTATTTTATTCTTGTAGTAATTTCTTTTGCTGTGTAAAATTATATAAATGAAGACAAACCTTTTAGTGTTTATTTAAAGCACTCTGTTTTACAGAGTTATTAATTGTTGAGTTTTACAATATTTTAGACCTATCCCTCTACCAGTGTCAACATCCCTCCACCAGTGTTCCAGAGTCTGGCAGAGAATCCTTCCCAGATTGTCACGATAGAAGGCACTTTTCTAAGTTTGGTTGTTAAAGTTTAGGCCTCATGATTTTAATATTGTTAACTCTGTGGCTTATATATTTCATTCTGTTCTTCCTTAATACCACCGACATACCTGAGTCTCCTTTAACTCTGTCTCCTGTTATTTCACATCTCCCTTTTCTTTGTCCTTCTGCTCTCTTTATTTTCTTATCCTTTTTTAAAAAATAATTTTTATTGTGATCAATGTGAATTTCAAGTCTTTCACAGTTATATTTAAGGTACATATGTACAGTGAATTAGGGCCAGTCCCACCACCAGTGTTGTCCTCCCTCCACCCCTGTTCCCAGCATATATCCCAAACCTTCCCTCTTCTTAGAATACTCTGAGACCAAGAGAGTTTTAGGCAAAATTCGTTTAAACCATTGCTTCCCTCATGCAGTTATTCCAAATGCCACATATAGATGATATTTATTTTATTTATTCTATATTAATCTTCTTCTGGATTCAACATTTAAAATAATATCCAGTTTCATTCATATTGCAATTAATTGCATGCTTCAACGTTTGATGCAGTACTGTTTTTTTATTAATTTCAAAATAGTTTCCAAATATATATCTGATGTTGAAATTTTAAGCTATATCACTTATTTTTTATTTATATATTTTGGTTTTTCTGCTAATCCATCTTGACTTAACTTAAACTTTAACTTTAACTTTAAACCATCTTGACTTAACTTTTTGGGATTTATTTTATTTTGGGCCACACCCAAGATGCTTCAGGGGTTATTCCTGGCTCTGAGCTCAGGAATCACCCCTCATAGGTTCAAGGGATCATATGGGATGCCAGCAATAAAACCCAGGTTGGTGGCATGCAAAACAAGCGCTCTACCGGCTGTATTATCGCTCAGGTCCCAATTTTGACTTAACTTTTGTGTGATTTAAATAACGATCGTTTTTTTCCTTCCTTTTCTTTTTTGCATATAAAAGTCTAGTTTTCACAAAATATTGAAGATGTCTTTCTCCATTCATTTTGGGGAATAGAAGTTTTCTTTTGTATCAATTAAGACTGTTGCTTTAGTAGCTTCATAATTTTATTATTCCTTATTAATTTTTGATTGGCTTTGAGTTCATTCAAATATATTTGCTGAACATACATTTCCTCTTTTCATCAAGTTATCCTGTCATATGCTAATTGTTTATATATATTGGGGTTTAAATGTGGACTCTCAATTTTGTTACATTAGTCTGAGTGTATCATTATAACAATATTAAATCATTTTGAATGCTAAAGTCTCAGAGGATAATTTTAAGTGAGGAATTACAATACCTTCTACTTTCTTTTTTTCTCAAAATTGCTTTGACATCTCATGGAGTTTTATGATGCTATAAAAATGTTAAGTAAACTTTGTTCTAAGTTCTTGAAGAATTACATCAGACTCATTTGATTTCTTGGTTTCCAAATGTTAGATTATTTTTTTACTTTATTTTTACAATGACTTTCCACCTGCATATCATTGTGGTCTAAAATATACTTGCCATAATTTCTATTTTTGTGATGTTATGGATACTTGGATTGATACAAATATATGAACTATCTTGGAAAATGTTCCACGTGCACTGAATAAGAATGTGTGGAGTATCCTACATATATCTATCTGACCCATTTCTTCCAATTCTTCCTTTAAGGGTCTTGTTTCTATATTGGTGTTTTGTCCGGTTTTGTTTTGTTTTTCTCATTGAGAGTCTAGTGTCAAAGTCCCCAATATTACTGTGTTGCGGTTGATGTATGTCCTCAAATTTATTAGATGTTGCTTAAAAATATTACTGCCTTCATTCATCTAATATGTTTTGAGGAGAATCAAATATACTTGATCTGTTGATCTCTTGTTCAACAGTGACCTGTATGTTTTTTGTCCGTTCCTATGTATTATTATTTGATTTAACTTGAATGATTGTTGGTCTAATACAAGTATCATTCCTGCTTTGTTCTTTGTTTGGGTTTATTTATAAACTATCATTAGCCTGTATGACTATTTCCAAACTTTTTTCTAAGCTGACGTTTATTATGGAAGGTTAAATATGTCTTTTTTTAGAAAGCAGAAAGTTGCCTTCTGTGTACTGTTCCATCTGATCACTCTTTGTATTTTGATAGATGAGTTCAGCCTATTTAAATTTAGAAAAATTATTGACTGTTTTTTTTTGGGGGGGGCACACCTGGTGACTCTCAAGGGTTACTCTTGGCTATGTTCTCAGAAATCGCTTCTGGCTTGGGGGACCATATGGGATGCTGGGAGATAAGTCCTAGGATAGCGCACAAGGCAAACACCTTACCACTTAATGCCACCTCTCTGACCTCAACACATTTTTCTTACCAATTTTCTATGACAGTTTTATTGTTGTTACCATCTGATACTTGATTTTGTGTGTTTGTTTGTTTTAATAATTAGGAGATCATTTAGTATTCTTTGCAAAGTTCTTAGATGCTTCAAATGTCTTTAACTATTGTTTTTCTGAAGATATATAGATCACTAATTCAAATATAAATGATGTCCTTTCAGGGCAGAAGATTCTTATTCACTGTATTTTTTATTCAGTGCATTGAATTTATTATTCCATATTTTCATCCTTGTATAGTTTCATTTGAAACTCTTATGTAAGTTTAATGTTATTACCCTTACGTTTGAGGCTTCCTTTCCTTGCTTTTTAAAGAAATCTTTCTGTGTGTGGTTATTATTATTATTATTTTAATTATAGTGTGTCTCAGTGCTGTTCAGTTTGCTTTTATTTTATTTGGCATGTTTTGTGCCTCCTGGATCAATTCTCCCTCTTCAGAATGCGAAAATTCTCAGTTATTATCTATTCTACTAGCTGCTCTTTTCTATGCATTTTTCTGCTATGTTCTTTTCTCTCTGAAAATTTCTATGTTTTGGAGGTTGTTCCTAATATATGGTCAACTAAAAATCTTGCCATTTGCTCAGTGTTTTGAGATTTATTATTTGTTCTTTATTAATGTGGAACTTATCACACCAAGATGATTTTTGACCTTTCCCATTGTGTTGCTTAGTCCTACATATATACTTTTACACACCTTCAATACTCTTTCAGTGAATTATTTTTTTTAATAATTTTTATTGTGGCCAATGTGAATTACAAATCTTTCACAGTAATGTTTGTGGTACATAGTGGCATTGAATCAGGAGTATCCACCCACCAGTGTTGTCCTCCCTCCACCCCAGTTCACAGCATTTCCCTCTTTTGCCCCCCAAACTAGGGTAACTGGTCCCCTTTGTGTATAGCTTGTTGAAGATTGGCTATTGTTTCTGTTGTCATTGACTTTGGGTTTGGTGTTTAAGTCTGATCCTTTGTTATTTCATCCATTAAAATTATTAAATTGCCTTTCATTGTTTTCTTCAGTTAATTCATCATTTATGTTGTTGATTTACATAGTGCAAGCATTTTTTTGGACCTGTTCTGTATCTGTTGATACAATTTCTTTCTTAATTTCTTATTTTCTTTCTTTTTTCTTTCTCTTTTCTTCCTTTATTTCTTTTTCTTTCTTTTTCCTTACTTTTTCTTTCTCCATCCTTCCTTCTTTCTTTTCTTCTTTATTTTTATTATTTATTTATCATTATTAATTATTTATTTCTTCTTTATTTAATTTTCTTATATTTTTTCATGGGAACTAATGTGAACTGCATTCTAGTTTCTCTGAACATTGAGCTAGTTCTCCCATTTGTGGTATCAGGCAGAACCTATGAGTCTATTGCTTTTTGGTAGCCATGATTGCACAGTGATTTCTTAAATTCTTGCAACATCAATCTGGTGTCTGCAGCTTGAATTTATATGATCCTATTAGTAACTGGATTTGTGTGGCATCCAGGCCATAGAACTGCTGTAGCACCAAGGTCAAACTGGACTAGCTCTGAACCACGATTCACAGTTGTTGATGTAGGCAAATAATAGGGCTTCAGAATCCAACTAGTTTGAGTTATGTGAAGACTAGGGAATGTAAGTCACATGCATCAATCATGACTGCGCAATGCAGCTATAGGGGATTTTTTTTTTCATTTGTTAGTACCAGTTTCAGGACATATGCTTTGAACTATCAGATTAGTAGATCCTAATTCAACTCAGATGTTTCTGGTCACTATTTTGCCATAGTAACAATAACTCCTCATTGCTATCTCTAAGCTCTGGCCTTGAGGAAAATGCTCCATGACTGTGTTGTTTACTGCTAACTTTAGTTTCTTTCTGACATGGTAGTAGGCACAGGCACTGTCATATATCCAAAAGCTGAAATGAATATTTTGTATCGTGTGTTTTCCAATTTAGGTAGGAGTTTAAGTCTGGAATTTTCACTTTGGGAGAATTTCCTTTGGATCTGTCACTAGAAGCCTGTAAATAGTTTAACTATTGAAATGTGATGAAGAGTGGGACCTATCTAAGCATTGCAGGCATAAGGAGTGAGGAGTCAGCTTGAGTGAGGCATCTGGACCCATCTTATAATGCTGCCTAAACCCATGACCATAAGTAGAAAGTCTTAGTTTAAATTGAACTCCTGTAAGCCCTTTGTGTTCTGCTCCTTCCCTCCTTAGCTTGATTTTTTTCGTCATGTATTTGACTGTTTCAGATTCTCCCTTTGCTTTCTCAGATTTGACTTCTCCCATCCCCCATTCAGGAGAGGTGCTTAACTTAATTTCCACCATTTTGCTTTTCACAGTGTTGAAGCTCAATGAAGAGATGACTATTTTCTCCAGTAAATCCTCTTAGGGAGGCTCCTGTTGTGATAGGATGTTCTGTTCAGTTTTCAAGCAGTTTTGGCATTGATTTCAAGGAGCTCTCAAAAATCCATTTGGATTATTTAAGTAATGCCCTTTCTCTGTTTCATTTAGTGCTTGGAAACCTTGCCCCAAATATCCAAACTGAATTAAAATTTTTCTTTAATTAAAAAAATTCTGTGTTTAGTCCTCATGGATTCTGTTACTCTCTACTTTACCCATTACATTACGCTATAGTATATATTACTCTACACAGTCTTTCTGACTGTGGATATTGGGAATGTGAAGTATACTAACTTCTTTCTTTCTTCTCTTTCTTTTTCTTTCTTTCTTATCTTATTTCTTTTGTTCTTTCATTTCTTTCCTTTTTGCTTTCATTCTTTCTTTCCTTTTTTCTTTCTTTCTTCTTGTTTTTTTTTTTTTTTTTTTTTTTTTAGATTTTGGGTCACACCCGGCAGTGCTCAGGGGTTACTCCTGGCTGTCTGCTCAGAAATAGCCCCTGGCAGGAATGGGGGTCCATATGGGACACCGGGATTCGAACCAACCACCTTAGGTCCTGGACCAGCTGCTTGCAAGGCAAACACCGCTGTCCTATCTCTCCGGGCCCTCTTCTTGTTTTATTTTAATTGCAGTTTTTATACTTCTGTTAATTTCACTATGTTCTGTTTGTTTCATGTGGATGATTTATTCTGATGAGTATATATCTTCAGTTTTATTATAAATATCTAGGCTTTAGATTTTTGTTTTGTGTTTACAATGTTCCTATCATATCATACGACATATTAAAAGTTATTTTTGTACTGATAATGGATTTATTATTACTCGAATATTACTATTTCTTGCTTCTAGTTATCTTTTTAAAAAGTCTTTTTGCCTTTTGTAGTCTTATATCACTATATTTTTATTTCTGTTACTATACTTCTACTTATCCTGTTGCTCATGACTTTGACTTTATGTTCTTTCTTTCATGTAAAGTACACCTTTCAGATATTTTTTTAAAATAGGGTAGTTATAAATTCTAGCTTTAGTTTGTCTAACAAAACCATTATTTTAATATCATATTTGAATTATAATTACTCAGAGTATGCTTTTTATTTTTCTCCTATATTATGAATTATTGTTTTATTATTATGGTAAACATGTTTTGATAGAATTAAAGTTTATGATACATTTATTTTTATTAATATTTTATGTAAACACCTTGATTACAAATATGATTGTAGTTGGGCTTCAATCATGTAAAGAACAGTGCCTTCACCAGTACAACATTTCCATAACCAATGTCCAAATCTCCCTCCTCCCCATCCCACCCCCGCTGTAATCTAGACAGTCTTTCTACATCCCGCATTTATTCATATTATTATGATAATTCTCATTGTATTTATTTCTCTAACTGCACTCACAACTCTTTGTGGTGAGCTGCATGTCATGAGCTGGACTTTCCAGCCCTCCTCTCTTTGTCTCTGAAAATTATTGCAAAAATATCTTTTATTTTTTTTAAAAACCCATAGATGAGGGAGACTATTCTGTGTCTATGTCTCCACCTCTGACTTATTTCACTCAGCATAATAGATTCCATGTACATCTATGTAAAGAAAAATTTCATGACTTTGTCTCTCCTGATTACTGCATAATATTACATTGTGTATATGTACCACAGTTTCTTTAGCCATTCATCTATTGAAGGGCTTCTTGGTTGTTTCCAGAGTCTAGCTATTGTAAATAGTGCTGCAATAAATATAGGTGTAAGAAAGAAATTTTTGTATTGTATTTTTGTTTTCCTAGGGTATATCCCTAAAAATGATATAGCTGGTTTGTATGGGAGCTCAATTTTCAGTTTTTGGAGGAATCTCCATTTTTCTTTTCATATGGTTGAACAAGACAGCATTCCCACCAACAGTGAATAAAAGTTCCTTTCTTTCCACATCCCCACAAGCACTGCTTGTTCTCATTCCTTGTGATGTGTGCCAATCTCTGTGGTGTGAGATGGTATCTCATATTTGTTTTTATTTACATCTACCTGAAGATTAATAATGTGGGACATTTTTTTCATGTGCCTCTTAACCATTTGTATTTCTTCTTTATCAAAGTGTCTGTTCATTTCTTCTCCTCATTTATTGATGAGATTAGATGATATTTTCTCATAAAGTTCCATCAGTACCTTGTATATTTTGTATATTAGCCCTTATCTGATGGGTATTTGGTGAATAGTTTCTCCCACTGGGTGGGTGGCTCTTGATTCCTGGGCACTATTTCCTTGAGGTGCAGAAGCTTCTTAGCTTAATATATTCCCATCTGTTTATCTCTGCTTTCACTTGTATGGAGAGTGCAGTTTCCTCCTTAAAGGTACCTTTAGTCTCAATGTCATAAGTGTTTCACCTACGTGTTGTTCTATATACCTTATGGTTTTAGGTCTGATATCAAGGTCTTAAATCCATTTGGATTTCACCTCCATACATGGTGTTAAGTGGGAGTCTGAGTTCTCTTTTTTGCAAGTTGCTAACCAATTGTGCCAACACAAATTGTTGAAGAGGCTTTCCCTAATCCCTTTGGAATTTCATGCTCCTTTGTCAAAAATTAGGTGATTGTATGTCTGGGGAACATTCTCTGAGTACTCAAGCCTATTCCACTGACCTGAGAGTCTGTCTTTATTCTAATACCATGGTGTATTGATAACTATTGCTTTATAATACAGTTTAGAGTTGGGGAAAATAATGCCCCCCATATTCCTTTTCCCATGGTTTGCTTTAGCTATTTGAGGATGTTTATTGTTCCAAGTAAATTTCAGAACTGTTTGATCCACTATTTTGAGGAATGTCATAGGTATTTTCAGAGGGATCACATTTAATCTGTTCAATGCTTTGTGGAGTAATGCCATTTTAATGATGTTAATTAATCCTTCCAATCCATGATCAGGGTATATGTTTTCATTTTCACGTGTCCTCTCTTATTTTTGTAGCAGAGTTTTAAAGTTTTCTTTGTATAGGTACTTCACATCTTTAGTCAAGTTAACTCCAAGATATTTGAGTTTGTGTAGCACTAATGTGAATGGGGTTGTTTTCTCAATGTCCTTTTCTACCCTATCATTATTGATGTATAAAAAGGCCATTGATTTTTGTGTATTAATTTTGTAGCCTGCCACATTGCTGTATGAATCTATTGTATCTAGAAACTTTTTGGTAGAGTCTTTAAGGTTTTTTAAGTAGAGTATTATGTCATCTGCAAAGAGTGAGAGCTTGAGTTCTTCCTTTCCTATCTGGACACACTTGATATATTTTTCTTGCCCAATCGCTATAGCAAGTACTTCCAGTACTATGTTGAAGAGGAGTAGTGAGAGAGGACAGCCTTGTCTTGTTACAGAATTTAGAGGAAAGGCTTTTAGTTTTTCTCCATTGTGGATATTTGCCATTGGTTTATGGTAGATGGCCTTAGCCATATTGAGAATTGTTCTTTTCATTCCCATCTTGCTGAGAGTTTTTATCAAGAATGGATGTTGGACTTTATCAAATGCTTTCTCTGCGTCTATTGATATGATCATTTGATTTTTATTTTTCTTGTTGTTGATATTGTATATTATGTTGATAAATTTATGAATGTTAAACCATCCTTCATTCCAGGCATGAAACATACTTGATCATAATAAATGATCTTTTTTTTTGTTTTTGTTTTTGGGCCACACCCAGTGGTGCTCAGCAGTTACTCCTGGCTGTCTGCTCAGAAATAGCTCCTGGCAGGCACGGGGAACGATAAGGGACACCAGGATTCGAACCAATCACCTTAGGTCCTGTGTCAGCAGCTTGCAAGGCAAATACTGCTGTGCTATCTCTCTGGGCCCTGAATGATCTTCTTGATGAGGCTTTGGATTCTATTTGCCAGGATTTTGTTGAGGATATTTGCATCTGTGTTCATCGGGGATATTGGTATGTAACTTTCTTTTTTGGCAACATCTCCTTTTTGGTTTTGGTATCAAGGTGATGTTGGCTTCATAAATGTTATTTGGAAGTGTTCCTGTTTTTGCAATTTCATGAAAGAACCTTGTCAGGATTGGTAGTAGATCCCCTTGAAAGATTTGAAAGAATTCATTAATGAATTTATCTGGGCAATGGCATTTGTTTTTGGGCAGATATTTGATTACCTTTTTAATTATCTCAATGGTGATGGGGGAGTTTAGATATGCTACATCCTTCTTATTCAACCGTGGAAGGTTATAAGATTCCAAGAATTTATTCATTTCTTCCAGGTTCTCATATTTGGTCACATAGAGTTTCTCAAGTAGTTTCTGATTACCCTTTGAATCTCTGCAATACCTGAAGTGATTTCTTTACTTTTATTTCTAATATGGGCTATCAAGTTTCTCTCTCTTTCTTTGTGAGTTTTGCCAATGGTCTATCAATCTTGTTAATTTTTTTCAAAGAACCAACTTCTGCTTTTGTTGATATTTCAGATTGTTTTTTGGGTTTTCACTTCATTGATTTCTGCTCTCAGCTTTTTTATTTCCTCTGTCTTCCTATTTTTGGTTCCTTTTGTTCGTCATTTTCTAATTTTATAAGCTGCGTCATTAGGCCATTCAGGTATGCCCCTTCTTTCTTCCTGATGTGTGCTTGCAAAGCTATAAATTTTCCTCTCAGTACTTCTTTTGCTGTGTCCCATAGATTCTGGCAGTTTCTATCTTCATTTTGTCATTTGTTTCCAGGAAAGTTTTGATTTCCTCTTTGATTTCATCTAAGACCTACTGGTTGTTGAGTAGCAGGCTTTTTATTTGCCAGTAGTTAAATTCTACGTTCTGTGTCTCTTTGTAGTTCAAAAATTAATTTCAGAGTTTTGTGGTTAGCGAAGGTAACCTGCAAAATTTCTATCCTTTTGATTTTATGGAGGTATGTTTTATGTGCCAGCATGTGTTCTATCCTGGAGAATGATCCATGTACAGTTGGAGAAGAATGTGTATCCAGGTTTCTGGGGATGGAATGTCCTATATATATTAGTAGGGCTCTTTCTTCCATTTTTCTTTTCAGGGCTAGTATATTTTTCCTGGTTTTCAGTCTGGTTGACCTATAAAGTGTTGAGAGGGCCGTATTTGAGGTCTCCCACGATTATTGTGTTACTATTGATATCCTCTTTCAAATTTGTCAATAATTGTGTTAGATATTTTGCTTGTCTCTAATTGGGTGCGTATATGTTTAGTAGTGTGATTTCTTCCTGTTGTACATATCCCTTGATTAGTACAAAGTGTCCATCTTTGTCCCTTACAGCATTTCGTAGTCTAAAGTTTGTGTCATCTGATACGAATATGGCCACCCCCGATTTTTTAAGGATGTTGTTTGCTTGGATGATTTTCCTCTAGCCTTTGACTTTGTTTTTGTTCTGAGTATTCAGGTGTTTTCTTGTAAACAGCAGAATGTTGAATTCATATTTTTGAACCATTTAGCCACTCTGTGTTTCTTAATTGGTGGATTTCGTCCATTGACATTGAGGAAGATTATTTCATGGGATTTAATTTTCATCTTTGTTTATGAATTTGGTGTGTATCTTGGTCTGTCTTGTCTTAAAGTAGACCTTTCAGTAATTTCAAGGCTAGTTTTTCATCTGTAAAGTTTCTGAGCTTTTTCCTATCTGTGAAATTATGTATCCTACCTTCAAACATGAACATGAGTTGGGCTGGGTGCAGTATTCATTTCTTTCAATCTTTTTTTGGGGGGGAGGTCATACCCAGCAGCACTCATGTTATTCCTGGCTCCATGCTCAGAAATCGCTCCTGGCAGGCTTGGGGGACCATATGGTCTGCCAAGATTTGAACCAATGTCCTTCTGAATGAAAGGCAAATGCCTTACCTCTATGCTATCTCTCCAGCCCCTCATTCAGTCTTGTCACAATACACCACCACTGTCTTCTGGCCTTGAGAGTTACTTGTGACATGTCTGCTGTAAATCTTATGGATGCTCCTTTGAATGTAATTTCCCTTTTTGATCTTGTTGTTTTAAATATTTACATCGGTAGGATTCATCATTATGACTAAGATGTGTCTTGGGGGGTTTTACTTTGGGTCTCTTAGCTGGTACTCTTCAGGCATGTTTCTCTGTGACGATGTCTTTGTTGATTCTTCCTGGGGATCCCCTTCCTGGGCCCCTGGCACTCCAATTATTCTTATGTTGTTTCTGTTTGAGTTTATCAAAGACTTCTATTTTCATCTGTTTACATTCTTTGAGTACTTTTTCCATTTTATGATTTTTAGCCTTAAGGTTCCTTTCCAATCTCTTCTACTGTATGGCGTTGTTCTGCATTTCATCTTCCAGTTCGCTGATTCTGTCCTCGGCTGCTGTTACTCTCTTGGAGAGGCTTTCCATTGAGGTTTTCAGTTCAGCCACCGTGTTTTTCAGATCTGTTATTTCAGTTTGGAGTTTTCTGATTTCTATCTTTGTGTTCTGTTCACCTAGAGTTATGTTTTCTTTGATTTTCATGAGGATCCTCCATATTTCTATTCTAAGCTCCTTATTTGAGAGATTAATCAGATTGTTGGTATTTTTTGGGTCATCAGAGCTATCATCTTCATTCTCTGTGCATGGTGTTTGCCTGCGAGGTTTTCCCATTGTAATGCTTGTAGTGTGATTTTTTTCTGTGTGTTATGGTGGCGTTCATTTTTTAGAAAGCATGTGACCTCAAAATAAAGCAGAGCAGTTGTGCTTTTCTGGAGCTTCTAGGAGAGTTTTCTGCTAGGCCCTTCTCAGTCCCTCTCAGGAGCTGTTCAGGAGATAGATGACTAGAATAACTCACACAGGCGACAGGCCCCCTCACTCTCTCCCTGTTGGTAATCTCACAGCAGTGACAGATTCCTCCTGCCTGCTTTCACAGACAAAAGATCTGGCTTTTTCCTGGGACACCGCTGATAGCCAGTTGTCACTCACTCAGTCTTTCTTAACCTTTTGGCTTGGGCACTCTAGGGAAGAGTTTTTGCTGGTCCCTTCTCAGCCTTCTCAGGAGTGCTTCAGGAGACAGAAGAGTAGAGAAATGTGCACAGGCGATAGTCTCTCCCAGTTGGGTAATCTCACAGTATGGGCAGATTCCTCCTGCCTGCCTTCACAGACAAAGGATCTGCATTTCTGCTGGGGTACTGCTGGTAGCCAGTTTTCACTCATCCAGTCCCTCTCAGCCCCTCAGCTTGGGCAATTCCAAGACAGTGTTTTTGCTGGGCTTTTCTTGGCCCTTTCAGGGAAGGTTCGGGAGACGGAAGAGTAGAGAAACATGATGGAAGAGTAGAGAAACATGCATAGGCCTGTACAATATTTTAAAATCCAATCACTACCTAGTTTTCCTGACTACCCAGACCCTCCCTCTTACCTCTATGTTACCTTGTCATCTCCCTTGATATGTATAGTCTAATAAACCCTTTTATAATCCAAGATCAAGGGTTTCTTATAATTCAATATTATTTATTTCCCTGTTTTGTCTGTCTTTATACCACAGGAGTAAGATCATGTAATATTTATACATCATTTGATTTATTTTGCTTAAAATCATACCTGTAAAGTAACATATGGACTGGCAATGGTTTATCTAGCACCAGGAATAGAAACCAAGTCTCATGTATGTAAAAAGTAACTTTTAATATTATTTTATATTGAGTTTTGAAGTTATAATAGTATTTTTTAGTAACAGGTGCTTTTTAATTAATAGCTTTAAGTATTATTTTAACTTCCTGGACATCTAAGGTATTGATTTAGGTTTGTAATATTTTACTTATTATTTTTAATATGCTCACTGCTCTTTATCTTTTGATTTTCTAGTATTCCCATTTCTCTTATGTTTGATTTCTAATGAAAAACAATATTTTTCATAGACTTTCTTTGATTTTCCTTTTGTTTCTCCTTTTATATTTTTCTTTATTGTATCTTCAACTTCCAATAGTCTATCTTTTCTGTGAATCTACATGTTATGCTAGATAAACTTTTATTCAACATATACTTCAAACTCAATGTCTCTGTTTGGAATTTTAAAACATCTTTTTCTTAAGTGATGACCTCCTAGTGCACATATGTATTTTTTTCTTATTTTTACATATAGTACCTACTTCTATGTGTTCCATTTTTATTATGTTTTCCATTCTTTGTATAGTTCTATATCTTCGGGTTTGGTCTTTGAATGATTTTGATTTTCCTTGAATATATTAATCTGTTTTTAGAGAAAACTCAAGAACTTTTTATTATTATGCAATTGGAATAAAAACTATTTGGAAAACACTATGGGTTCATGTTGGAGGTTTTTTAGTCACAATAAGGTGATTGAAATAATCTGAGTGAAGAGAACAAATTAATAAAATGCTTCAATTGATATTGATAGTTGTGAGTATGAAAAATATGATTAGAGGTAGAGGGAAATGTTGTTTCTCAGTTATTGTGGTCATTTATGCCCCTACAGGCCAGCAGTTTGCTTTCAGTTCTCAGCCTCTGTAGTGCTGTGCTATATTCTGATATAGAGATCAATTTATACTTTGAATGCCACACTGCTCTTATTTATACCTCTATCAACAGAACCGATCACTGTGTTGAAATATTATGGATCTTGATAAAATAATTTTTTCAGCAAGCAAGAGTATGATAATAATTAGTCATATATTGAGGCTAGAGTGATAGCACAGTGGTTAGGGCATTTGCCTTGCATGCAGCCTACCCGACTTTGATTCCTGGCATCCCATATAGTCCCCCATGCCTGCCAGGAGTAACCTCTGAGTGTTGCCGGTTTTGACTCAGAAACCAAAAATCCTACTAAACTAGAAAATAATCGTCATATAGAATTTGCCTACTATTTAGGTTATTATCTAATCTGAAAGTCAAAGCATTATATGTTATCTTCTTTCAAGCATGTTCCAATTTTTATATTAATAGAAACTATGTTTACAGTTATAATAATAAAAACTAAGATTAAAGATTTAGTACAGTGGGTAGAGCACCTGCCTTGCATGGGACCACCCAGACTCAATTCCCAGAATTGCATACAGTCTCTCAAGCACCACCAGAAGTATCCTAAATGCAGAGCCAGGAATAACTCCTAATAACTCCTGTGTGTGGCTCCAGTCCCAAAAATATATGATTATTAAACAAGTATTTCTTAACTAAACTCATAAAAATTATTTCTAAATTCAGAAGCTCATGAGAAGAATGATAGGGAAGCAGGTAGCACACTTGCATTGCACACAGCCAAACTTGCATGTGAACCACCTGTGTTTAATTGTTTACAGCCCATATGTTTACTTCTGCGCAGCCAGAAGTGATCCTTGATCACAGAATGATGAGTAAGCCCTGAGCACAATTTGTCTGACCCAGATGGAAAACAAGAAACAAAAAATAGTTCCTAAGATTTAAGAAATGACAAAATTGGGGATTAGAGAGACCCCTGCGGGCCGGCTGGGGAGGCCTGAGTGAGTTTCTGTCCTTTGGCTTGGCGTTTGGGACTGCCCCTCCCCCCAGAGACCCCTGCGTGCCTGCGGGAGAGGCCTGAGTGAGTTTCTGTCCTTTGGCTCGGCGTTTGGGCCTGCCCCTCCCCCCAGAGACTCCGGTGGGCCGGCTGGGACGGCCTGAGTAGTTTCTGTCCTGTTGCTCGGCATTTGGGCCGGCCCCTCCCCCCAGGGTGGCGCCTGAAAAGGCAAGTTGAGCGACCGGAATAGACGGGGGAGATAGGGAGATAGGGCCAGCCATCTGGACTTGCAGGTGACCTAGAGCAGTCCACCCCCCTGGACCCTGGAGCGGACCAGTGACTCCCCAAGGGCGTGGACAGAGCCTGCAGGGTCGATCTGAGGGAACTCATTCAAGGGAGGCTTGGAGGGGGCGGTGCTCCATTGAATCCCAGAGAAAGGAGGGTGGATTGAGAACTAGGCTCAATAGCGCCAGTAAACATTGTGGCCAGGAGTGGAACTGCACTGCTGACAATAATAAGGAGCAGAAAACGGACAAGACCCACTGCAGGAAGGCTGAACTCTAGGTAGCAAAGGGGAGGAGAAAGGGCTAGGTTCAACAAACTCACCCAACAGCCCCTCTAAAAACACCTTCAGCAAGGAGACCAAAGCAGGCCAAAATTAGAAGCCACAGCACTTCAAACATCACCATTAAATACAAAGTATTATGCGTAAATCAAGGAGATCTCTTATAACTGGAGACACCATGACAAGCCCTATCAAGTTTCCAAGTCCACCAAAACGCACAGATCCAGGGGAAGAAGACCTAAAAGCGGTCATGAGGAAGGAAATGCAAGAATTACTAAAACAAATGAAAGAAACCCTAGCAACCGAATATAAGAAATCCATGACGAACGAATCAGCCAAATTAAAGAAGAAATGTCAAAGAGCATGAGAAATTACATACAAAAAGAAGTGAAGGATTTAAAAGACAAAATAGCAAGCCTTACAAGTAGAAACACAGAGTTGGAGAAGCACATCGAAGAACTCGAAGGAAAACTGCAATCAAAAAATGATAAAGAAACCAACAAAGAAATAAAAGGCAAAGCACTGGAAGGGAAAATCCAATATCTAATGAACAAGGACAAAAGAAACAATCTAAGAATTGTGGGTATACCAGAAGGGGAGGAAATAGGGAAGGGGGAAGAACAGGTGGTCAGGGAGATAATAACAGAGAACTTTCCCACCCTCTGGAAAGACAATTCAGGACAAATCCAAGAAGTCAAGAGAGTCCCTAATAAAATAGACCCTAATAAACCCACACCAAGACACATAATAATCCAAATGGCAAAAAACAAAGAGAAAGAGGAACTCCTGAAAGCAATAAGGGAGAAAAAAACCTCAAGTACAAAGGAATGGACATAAGAATCAAACCAGATCTCCCATTTGAAATAATTCAAGCAAGAAGACAGTGGAATGACATATTTAAACGACTGAATGAAAGAAATTTCCAACCCAGGGTCCAATACCCAGCAAAACTATCATTCATATGGGAGGGCAGACTAAAAACATTCTCAAACATGAACGAACTTGAACTATTTGTGCAAACTAAGCCGATCCTAAGCGACTTACTCAGAGACGAATTACACAATCCAAACCCCCGATTGTAACAACAACCACTCCACACAATACAACTGCACAACAGTCCTCTCTATCAATAATTTCCCTAAATGTTAACGGACTAAACTCTCCAATTAAAAGACACATAGTAGACAACTGGGTTAGGAAAAATAAACCGGACTTCTGCTGTCTGCAAGAAACACACCTACAGTTACAGGATAAGCACAGGCTTAGAATAAAAGGATGGAAAGTAATTATTCAGGCCAATGGAAAAAAAAAGAGCAGGGACAGCCATTTTTATATCAGACCAAATTGTATTCAACCTCAAGAAAGTGATCAGAGACAAAGAGGGTCACTACTTACTGATCAGGGGAACATTAGATCAAGATACACTAACCCTGGTCAATATCTATGCACCTAATGTAGAGTCACCAAACTATGTGAGGCAATTACTGGCAAACCTGGAGAAACACATGAAGGGAATTGTGATAATAGTAGGGGACCTCAATACTCCACTATCACCACTGGACAGATCCTCCAAACAGAAAAATAGCAAAGAAATAAGAGCTCTAAATGAAAAATTAGAAGATTTAGGGCTAATAGACTTATATAGAGCCTTCCATCCCCAGAAAGTAGAATATACATTTTTCTCAAACCCACATGGATACAAAGCCAACTTATATAAGACCACAAAGGTAAGGATCATTAGAAGTACCCTTTCAGATCACTATGCAACAGAGCTTATAATTGATGTCAAGAAGAAGCAATGGAGGAAAACTAATACCTGGAGATTAAACAACATGCTGCTTAACAACAGCTGGATCAAAGAACAACTCAAGGAAGAAATAAAAAGATTCCTTGAGACGAATGACAATGAAGAGACAACATGTCAAAATTTATGGGACACAGCAAAAGCAGTAATTAGGGGGAAACTCATAGCAATACAGGCCTATGTCAAGAAACAGGAAAATAACAAAACCAACAGTTTAAAAGATCACCTCAAAGAATTGGAACAACAGCAACAGAGAAATCCAACCACAACCAGAAGGCAAGAAATAATAAAAACCAGAGCAGAAATAAACAACATAGAAACTAAGAAAACAATACAAAAAATCAATGAGACCAGGAGTTGGTTTTTCGAAAAAATAAACAAGATAGATAAACCATTGGCAAAACTCACCAAAAAAAAGAGGGAAAACACCCAAATCACTAGGATCACGAATGAAAGGGGAGAGATTACAACAGAACCCCAAGAAATACAACATATCATGAGATCATATTATGAACAACTTTATTCAACTAGGCTAGAGAACCCACTAGAAATCAACAGATTCTTGGACAAACACCCTCTTCCAAGACTGGAAAAGGAAGATCTAGAAAGTTTAAACAGTCCAATCACTTCAGAGGAAATTGAAGATGTAATTAAAAAACTCCCTAAGAACAAATGCCCAGGCCCAGATGGATTTACAGGTGAATTCTATCAAACATTTCAAGAAGACTTATCACCACTGTTCCATAGGCTTTTCCAAACCATAGAACAAACAGGAATCCTACCCAACTCCTTTTATGAGGCTAATATCACACTCATTCCCAAAGAAGGCAAAGACACCACCAAAAAAGAAAATTACAGACCAATCTCACTAATGAACATAGATGCAAAGATACTCAACAAAATCTTAGCAAACCGAATCCAACACTTCATCAAAAAGATCATACATCACGATCAAGTGGAATTCATACCAGGAATGCAAGGTTGGTTCAACATACGCAAATCAATAAACATGATACATCATATCAACAACATGAAAGACAAAAACCACATGATCATATCAATCGATGCCGAGAAGGCGTTTGACAAAATCCAACATCCTTTCATGTTAAAGACACTCAGCAAAATAGGGTTAGAAGGCACCTTCCTTAAGATAGTTACAGCTATTTATGAAAAGCCTACAGCCAACATTATACTTAATGGCGAGAAACTAGAAGCATTCCCACTAAGGTCAGGAACTAGACAAGACTGTCCACTCTCTCCACTCTTATTCAATATAACCTTAGAAGTCCTAGCAATAGCAATCCGACAAGAGAAGGGAATCGAAGGAATTCAAGTAGGGAAAGAGGAACACAAGCTAGCTCTATTTGCCGACGATATGATGATATACATCAAAAACCCTAAAGAGTCCACAGAAAAACTTCTAGAAACAATCAACCAATACAGCAAAGTGGCTGGATACAAAGTCAATACACAAAAGACAGTAGCGTTTTTATATACAAACAATGAAGTTGAGGAGAGAGAGATTAAAAATACAATCCCATTTAAGATAGTATCAAAAAATATCAAATATCTAGGAATCAACCTTACAAGAGAAGTGAAAGACCTATACCAGGGAAACTTCAAAACACTTCAGAAAGAAATTGAAGACGATCTAAAGAAATGGAAGAACATCCCATCCTCATGGATAGGTAGAATTAACATAGTCAAAATGACTATCTTACCCAAACTACTATATAGATTTAATGCAATCCCTATCCAAATCCAGGCACAATTCTTTAAAGAAATAGAACAATAAATCACAAAATTAATCTGGAACCACAACAGACCCAGGATAGCCAAACACATACTGAAAAATGAGAAGTTGGGAGGCATCTCCTTACCTAACTTGAAACTATACTATAATGCCATAGTAATTAAAACAGCATGGTACTGGAACAGAGACAGGACCTCAGACAAGTGGATCAGAACAGAATTCCCAGACATAAACCCTCAGATATACAGCCAACTAATATTTGATAAAAGAGGCAAGAATATGAAATGGAACAAAGAAAGCCTATTCAACAAATGATGTTGGTACAACTGGAAACTCACATGTACGAAAGTGAAAATTGACCCATATCTCACTCCTTATACAAAAGTCAATTCAAAATGGATCAAAGACTTGGAAATCAGACCTGAATCTATAAAGTTTATCGAGAATAAAATAGGCAGAAGACTCAAAGACCTTTATATCAAAAGGGTCTTTGAGAATGGAGCACCAATGGCAAAAATGTTAGCATCAAATATAAACAAATGGGACTACATCAAACTAAAAAGCTTCTGCATGGCAAAAGAAACCCTACTTAACGCAAGAAGACAGCTAACAGAATGGGAAAAAATCTTTTCACCTGATATATCAGATAAAGGGCTGATATCTAGAACATACAAAGCGCTCAGAAAGCTGAGTCCCTCAAAACCAAATAAAGCCATAAAAAAATGGGGAGATGAAATGAATAGACACTTCTCTGAGGAAGACAGAAAGATGGCCAACAAACACATGAAAACATGCTCACCTTCACTCATCATCAGGGAGATCCAAATCAAGACAACAATGAGATACCACCTCACACCAGTGAGGTTGGCTCACATCAAAAATAATGGAAACAACTTTTGTTGGCGAGGATACGGTATGAAAGGAACTCTCATCCACTGCTGGTAGGAATGCCCCCTAGTCCAACATCTATGGAGAAAAGTCTGGAGAGTGCTCAAAGAACTCAGAATTGAGCTGCCATTTGACCCAGCAATTGCTCTCCTAGGCATATACCCCCAAGATGGAAGGACATTCATTCCAAAATACGTATGCACCCCACTATTTATTGCAGCAATCAGTATAATAGCCAAATCTTGGAACCAACCTCGATGTCCAACAACAGATGAATGGATCATTAAGATGTGGTATATATATACAATGGAATATTACATGGCAGTTAGAAATGATACAATCACAGACTTTGCAGCAACGTGGATGGACCTAGATCATGTTATGTTAAACGAAATAAGTCAGAAGACAAAAGAAAAATACAGAATGGTAGCACTATTCTGAAACACCTAGAACACATATTTTATACACAACTAATACTTAACAATCAAATAACAGGGTTTAACATGGTAGAAACTCCGAACACTGTAATAGTCAACATATATGTGGGAGCAGTGTCCAAAATACATGAAAAAGGAATAATGCAAAATTTTGATTACACAATATACCATAAAGAAAACAATAACAACAGAAACGGCAGCATAAAGAGAACAGGTACGTAATCAGACTTCTACAACAAAGGCCCACAATAATCCCTTGGAGTTCGTATACAGGAACACAAGTATAGAACACCAAGGGAAATCACGGACTGCAATGGCAACATACCATAACACTACCTTGTAATGCCTTTATCTTACTATATTTTAAATAACCTCTCAGCTTTTCTGTCCACAGGCACCCTTGGATACAAAGGGCGGACAAACTAAGGTGGCAATTCGGGATAACACACGGGATACCATACCTTGCATGCACTACGAGATGGCCACGAGAAAACTCTTTAACATACACTTTATCTCTAGGTAATACCTCCATTTAGGAATTGAAGCACGTGATCAGTCAGATCATCGAAGCAGTACCTGAGACATACAGACTTAAACCACAGGCTCGATTCTTCGAACACTTTTAATCAAACCAGCATTCCCTTGCTATTCTCTCCTCTCTTCTTACTACTTTTCTTTTCTTTTCTTTTCTTTTATTTTCTTTTCTCTATTCTGCTTATTACTTTTTTCCCTTTCTCTTCCCCTTTTCTCTCTAAGGTATTTTCTCTTTTCTCTTCCTTCATACCCTTCCCATATACCTACCCCTTTCTCCCTTCCAGAAATCCAACTATCCCTTTACCCCTCAATCCCATCCAGATCTTCCACCATATTAAAATTTTTCACCCTCAGTCCTTATTCTATTAGGCATCAAGATCGACCTCCTACCCAACGAACCAGTACCCTGTACCCAGGCGAGGGGACACCCAGATAAACCCACACCTCGTCTCCTGAAAGAAAAGACAGCCAACTCCCCTGTGGACTCATGCTGCGAGGCCCTCCCTACTAACTCTCCCTAACGCGGACTGTTCCTTGAAACTGGGCCTAGGTCCAAAAGTATCCCCAATGCAAGAACTCTTCCAAGACCTCCCTGCCGCAAATTTTAATAATCTGAAGAAGGTCAGGGGATGTGTTAGGAAGATGCCTGGGAACCCACACACCACAAGAAAAACCCAAAAGACAATGGGAAAAACTGTACTTCCAACATAGGCATAAAACCTGTAATACACCACCTCTTACCTGCTCTCCCCCAAATGTAAGGTAGTCCTCTGCACCACTTTGGTTCCTTAAAAACTTCGCTAACTTATTTTATTTTTATTTTTGTTTTGTTTTGTTTTTTTTGTTTTTGTTTTGTTTTGTTTTTAATTCATTTCTTTATCTTTTTTAAATGATTGTCCTACATATATATTGGTGAGCACATACTTTTTTAATTCCCCCCCTTTTTTTTTCCCCCTCGTTTTTGGGTATGTGACCTGTTTCGGTTATCCCATCAATTCACCCACAAATATACAGATATTATAATGTAGCACCACTTCCCCCTGCAAAGGCACACTAAGTAAAGGGGAAATCTTACATAAAAAAAATAAAATAATAACTAACAAGTTTAAGAAAAATCATTTAAGTTCAGTTTAAAAGTTTTTAAACAATTGGCGATTGTTAATTATAAAACTTTTTTTGAATGCTGAAGTCTTACAGAAGTCAGGAGGCATTCCCGTGGCATTCAAAAATAACCATTTTACCTCCTGCCAAGCTGTTTTCTTACAGACTTCCTGCAGCTTCCCGCAGTCCTGTCTTCATTCACTTTAAAACAGCCTGTCACCCCTCCTGCTAGCCCACCATTTCTGCCGGACCTGTTTCTGACTGACTCTGCCTAAGGGGAATGCTGGATGATACTCTGCCTGGCAGCCCTTCTATAAACCTTCAGCATGCCCACTGGTACCAACAACCCTGCTGACCTCCACTGGGGAGCTGAGACTCATCAAGGCATACCTTTGACACAGGTCATGGGCGTGGGACCTTGCTTACTCGGACCATATATGCGCCCCCCCTGTCCAACTATCAAACATTTGCAATCAAATCATTGTGGTTAATAACACTTCCATCTTCATTGAAGCCCCCAGCTCCACTGGACATTCTCCCCATATTGTTACTAAAATGTTTCTTGCTTATCATGATTATTAGCTTTGTTAATGCCTAGATTAACCATCAAACCTGTTGGTCCAGTTTCCACCTCGAACCTCATCTTGCAGATGGTCAACGCCTCCACCATCACTGACCCTGCCTATCTGCTATTCATCTCAACCGCCCTTCTGCTTTGGCGACCCCCTGCCTGTCTCTGACCCCCTCGCTCTGCAATCCAGCCCCAAGCCTCACTTCGGCATCACCTTGGAACAGGTGGTGGAACTTGAACTTTGCCTTTTGGTACCCAATATGATTCCCCCTAAAATTGTAATCAAATTTTTGTCGTTGATTTCTCCTTTCAGTTCATGATTGCCCCCAATTTAACGTTTTTTGCCTGTTTCACTAGTTTATCTCCCCCATTGTTTTACATTTGTTTCTTTAGTCTTAGTACCACTATGTTTTGGTTGTTTTAATGTCTAAATTGACTGTTAGATCAAAAATTGCCTTATTACCTCTTAAATATAATCTTGTGTCTCTCCCCCGCTGCAGTACAAAAATCAAACACTGCCATCACCCTAGCCTTATTAAAAGGCCTAGGTGTTATTGGTGTAAGCACAAATATTTATTCATTGGTTCATACTCTAGAATTTGCTAATGCCTTATAACTGCTAATGCCTTATAACTGTTGCTAAAAATGTTTACAAACTTAAAGAAGTTTACACTACTGTTGATTTCCTAGCAAAGAGTGCAGAATAACCGCCGTGGTTCAAAATTAACATTTTTTGAGGGAGGGGGGAATTTGTGTCATCCTTAGAGTAAAATGTTGCTTTTTAAAATAAATTCGGCTTAGCTAGAGATAGCATTCAACACATAGAGGATAATTTAGTAAATAGACAAAAAGATATAGAGCAGAGTGAGGGCTGGTACAAAAATTGGTTTTCTACCACTCCATGGATAACAACAGTGCTCCCAGCCTTTTTGGGGCCCTTCATTGGCATTATGCTGCTAGTTTCCTTTGGTCCTTGGGCTTTTCGCAAACTCACCACCTTCGTAAAGAATCAAGTGGATGAAGGAACCAGAAAGGACTCAAAGGTTGCTAATTTGCTTCGTAAAGGTTGCTTCGTAAAGAATCAAGTGGATGAAGCAACCAGAAAGGACTCAAAGGTTCTGTACCAACAACTATGCACCTCAGAAGACCAGCTGACACCTGACATCTCCCCTCCTGCCAACTCTCCGCCACTTAAGTTTGAAGTTATCGAGGAGCTGGCGCATAGACCTCAATCTGTGCGCTCACGCCTTGCCAAGCTTTGGAAACGACTGACTCAAGGGTATCAGATGCGGTGACTGGAAGTCCCACACCTCTTCACCCAGTATGGCCAGTCCACCGAGGCACGTCTTTCCCTTCCACATTGTATACTAAACAGGGGGAGATGTTGGAGACTGAGCACCCCACATATCAAAGGAACTGAATGAATTTTCCACCGCCTGCCTGATTCAAGCCACAAAAGTTTGCATAGCCCCGAACCAACAGAAAACTCTGCAAATAAATTTAGCTCAGCACAAAGAATCTGGCTTAACCAGATTCCTTAACCTTTTCATGGAACCTGTTTTTGTAACTGCTCTCAAGCATGTAGTTATAGATATGTTTTTGTAAAGTTTACATTATGATCCTTATTGTTTGCACAAAAGATAGATCTAAATGGAAAATAGGCTAAACAAATAATTGTATTTGTGTAAATATCAATTAGCTATTTGTTTAAGAATTTGCTTCCCCTCCCCCCATCCTGCCAGGTTCTTCTTTATCCTTCCCGCCATCAAAATGTGTTTATGCTCCCATTGGTTAAAATTGTTGTACTTGTACAAAAAAAAATGAAAGGAAGGAAGGAAACTGAAGGGAGAAAGAAGAAAGGAAAGAATAATTTTTATTGGAATAGAAATAAAAGTTTTGCCTTGCATAGAAAAAAATGGGATCACAAGAGAGCAGATTTATAGTATAAAGGTAAAGCATTTGTCATATCTGCAGACAAAGCACCCCATAACTATGGTTGTCACCCAAAAATCCAAAATAGGGGCATAAATTCTTGGCATATCCAACACTATTTAGGTTTTCTAGTGTTATCCTATAAGAATTTTCTTGTTTTGCACTTAAAATTTGAATCTATGATTTATATTATGCTAATTATTGTTAAATTATAATGTAAAAAAAAGCAAATAAAAAAAACAAGAAATGACAAAATTTAGCTTTTCAAATTTAATTGTTATATCAAACAACTAGCACCTTTAAAACATATTTGAAAGAGAAGTTATCAGAGTGAACAGGATGTTTGGCCAGGTGGAAAGCTCTATTTTCTATTTTCATAAATTTCTGAAAGTATGAGGTTTCAGAGTGTGATTGTGGAGAAAGCAGATGGCCAAACATGAAAATAAAAAGGAATTTCTACATGAGAATTTGACATTACACAAATTCTTTGAGAATTTTACACTCTTTTGAGCCATATTTGATTCAAGTGTAAAATAATGATATCTACTTAGGAATCATTAGAATTATTCTAAAGATGTTTATAATTGTGGATCATACAATACAATAACTCCCATGAGTTTTTCTCTAACATGCTTGTTAAAAGACAAATAAACTAAGTAAAACAAAAATACCAATCAATGTGGGACAGGCAGGGACAAAAGAACCATTTATGAGAAAGAAAGAAAAAATACACTCAAATGCTGGTATTATAATACTTGTCACTAAACTTCATTCCTTGGAGCACATAGTCCATTCCACTGTCTCCCAGGATTCTCAACTCCTTTTTGTTTAACCCTGCTCTCCCCCCTAGACAGTCACCCCATAAACTAAAAGATACTTTAAAGGTTCCAATCTCCAAAACAATAATGTAACTCAGGGAACCAAATGAAATTCCTAGGAATGTTCCCATTGACATTAAAATGCTAATGTGCACTATGTACTTTCACTTTACAATACTTAGTAAAGATAAATTTACTTTATGTTTATTTAAATTTAATTTATATATGTTTATATTTATCAGTTAAAATAAGTAAAGAAAGAAATTTTCTTGAATGAGAAGCAAGACATTATTTTAACTTCCTGTCAAAGATTTTTACTGAGTTACTTTTTAAAAGCCCCATTATTTCTACTTGTTTCTTGTATTTGAGTTTTCTGGATGGCTACCAGGTTGGCAGTATTACCTGGAAGTGTTTTCTTGACTTGTTTTGTCTTTGGATTTGGGCACTAATGATCTGCTATCCACCTCATCTTAAATTCAAACAAAATTTAAATTGCTTTTTAGGGAAATTTTTGACGACATCTGAGTCTGGGAAACATGTAGATTAAAAAGTTGTGTTTTAGGGAATTCAGAGTTAAATGTTTACATTTTACTAACAATATTTTAATTTTCCTCTCTCAAGTCAGAAAATTTTATTCAATATTTTAGATAAAACATTGTGATTGACAGTTTTTCCATAGTCATTTCTTTAGACGTACAACGTTTCAGCACCGATTGCACCACTAGTGTCAACCTCCCTCCACCAATGTCTCAGAGTCAAGAAAAGATGAGAGATGTATACCATGAAAATCTCAAATATTTATGAAAGAAATTGAAGACCTAAGAAAATGGTTAAACATTCTGTTCTTAAGGATTGGGAGAATCAATATTATCAAAATTCCATCTTACCTAGACTACTATATAGATTCAAAGCAATCCCTATTCAAATTCAAGCAATGTTATTCAAGAATTTAGGACAGTCAATAATCTAGTTTGTGTAAAATTATAAAAGACCCTATATAGCCAAAACCATATGGAAAAATGAAACTTATCTTATTACTTTATTTGAAGCTATATTTCAAAGTCACAAAGTGACAAAGGATCAAAACAACAAAATATAGGAACAAAAACAGACTTTTGACCAATGGATCAGAATAAAATATTCAAATACATATTCCTAATGTATATAGTCAATTAATTTTGACAAATGATCAGCAATGAAATAAAGATAAAATCTTCCACACATGATTTTGGGACAATTGGATAACCACTTATAAAAAATTAAAGCTGAATACTTATCTTATACCTTACACAAACTCAACACAAAATGGATTAAAGAACCTGATATCAGACCTGAGTCTATAAAGTATACAGAGTAAAAAACATAAGCATAATGATCCAAGAACTGGACTTCAAAATAGTCTTTAATGGAATGAGGCCAATAGCAAAGACTAGAGAATCAAGTCTGAACAAGTGAGACTACATCAAACCAAAATGTTTCTGTATGGCAAAAGAAAGACAGGCAAAAACTAAAAGACAGTTAATCAGGGAAAAATATTTGCACTCAAGACATCAGCTAAATTGTTGAAATATAGAGTTACAAAGTACTCATAAAAATTAACCCACCAAAGTCTAAAAACATCATTAAAAGTAGAGAGAGAAAATGGATAGACACCTCTCTGAAGAAGAAAAAAAGATGGCAAAAATATATAAAAAATTATCCTCATATTTATCATTAGGGAAATTCAAATCAAGATGACAATGAGATGCCTTACAACAGTGAGAATGGCACACTAGTAAAAACAATAGGAAAATCTGTATTGGCAGGGATGTGGTTATGAAAGGGATCTCTCATCTACTGCTGCTGAGAATGTTTTCTAGTCTAAATCCTATGTATAACAATAAGGAGTGTTCTCAGTGAACTCAGAATAGAGCTGTTATGTTTCCTGGCGATTCTACTTTTGGGAATCTATTCCCAGGACAGAAAAACATTTCTTCAAAAGGATGCATGAAGACCACTATTTATCAGAGTACTCAATATAGTATCTAAGAGTTGGAATCAATCCAGATGTCCAACAACAGACGAGTGAATCATGAAAATGTAGTACATCTCTACAATGGAATGCTACATAGCTGTAAAGAATTATGTAATTGAGAAATTCATTGACATGGTTAGTACTGGAAGATATGCTAAATTAAGTAAGTTAGGAGAAAAATATAAATACAATATATCATTTATACTTGGTATTTAGATAACTGCTTAATGGAATGGTAATTGTTTAGAATACTGTTGGCCCCAAAATATAGAGAGAAGGAAAGAAATAGAGTAAAGTAGGAGATAGAAATGTAAAATAAAGGGGTCCAGTGATCAAGATAACATGAGTACATTGGTTCTATTAAGGAAGAATAGAACTAAATATCTAAATCAGGAGTCAACAACACTGAATTCATGGGATGGACTCTATCTTAATCTTTATTTTCATTATATTATTATAGATCAAACTATCAAATATTTTCAATTTTATTTTTGTTTTTTGTTTGTTTTTGTCTTTCTTTTATTAATTCTTATTTTGACTCTTCTTTCCTTTAAGGGGGGCATAGAGTCACACTTGGTAGTGATTTGGGCTTATGCTTGACTCTGATCAAGAATCAATTCTGACAGGTTCATATAAAGAGCTGAGGATGAACTTGGGTTTTCCATTTGCAAGGAACAGCAGTCATCAAATACAATCATAATAACCCCATTATTTTGACTTTTAATTTTATGTAATTAACTTAATTTATCCTTTAGCGTTCAATATTTGAGTAGCTAAAGTTTTTAGTTGGTGAGTTTGAAAAAATATATATATTTTTCTAATATCTTTATTTAAGCACCATGGTTGCAACCATGTTTGTAGTTGGGTTTCATTTATAAAGAACCATTTCCCCATTCACCAGTGCAACCTTCCCACCACCAAAACCCCCGTCTCCATCTTCCCCCACCTTCTGTTCTTTTGAGACAGGCAGTCCATTTCTCTCACTCACTACTATTGTCATGATATTTGTTAGTGTAATTATTTCTCTAACTGCTCTCACCACTCTTTGTGTTAAGCTTCATATTGTGGTCTGGTATTATTAATGTACATACTGTCTTTTATTTTTCTCAAATACACAGATGAGTGAGACTATTTTGTGTCTATCTTTCTCCCTCTGACTTATTTTACTCAGAATAATAGTGTACATGTCCATAATAGATTTCAGGTTTTAATAACTGCATAGTATTCTATATGTCATATATGTACTAAAGTTTCCATAGCCACTGATTTATTGTCAGGCATCTGGGTTGTTACTAGATTCTGATTATTGTAAATAGTGCTAAAATGGATATAAGCATGCAGAGCATATTTTTGTATTGTGTTTTAGTATTCCTGGGGTATATTACTAGGAATGGTATTGATGGATCATATGGGAGCTCAATTTTCAGTTTTTTGAGGAATAGCCATATTGTTTTCCAGAAAGGTTGGACTGCACAGCATTCCCACTAGCAGTAAGAGTTTCTTTCTCCCCACATCCCACCAGCACTGATTGTTCTTTGTGATGTGTGCCAGTCTCCGTACCTTAAGAAGATACCCCATTGTTATTTTGATTTGCATCTCCGTAATGATTAATGATGTGGAACATTTTTATATGCCCTTTATCCATCTGTATTTTTTCTTTGGGGAATTATCTGTTCATGTCTTCTCGCCATTTTTTGATGGGGTTAGATGATTTTTTCTTGTTAAGTTTTGTCCATACCTTGATATCTTAGATATTCACTCCTTATCTGAAGGGTATTAGGTGAATAGTTTCTCCATTCTGTGGGTGGCCCTTGAGTCCTAGTAACTATTTCTTTGGAGTTACAGAAACTTCTCAGTTTAATGTGGTCCACCCGTTTTATGTTGGCTTGTTTGTTTGTTTTTTTTTTTTTTTAAATCTCTGTTTCTACTTGTTTGGACAGTGTGTTTTCTTCTGGAAGAGTGCTTTAGTCTCACAATGTCATGGAGTATTTTACCTATGTTTTCTTCATATTCCTTATGGTTTTGGGTCTGATATCATGGTCTGTAATTCATTTTGTTTTTATCTTTGTGCATAGTGTTAGATGGAGGTCTGAGACCACTTTTTAGCATGTACTAACCAGTTGTCCACACCTCTTTGAAACAAATATTTAAATATTCACATTAAACAAAGTCTACATGTGTTTCAAATTCCAAACACTTTATAGTGTTTGAATAATGAAAATAATTAAATTCTATTGGAACCATGAATCTGATTCCATTGTCTTCAGTAGATATATTAAATAATTGTCCTGAATCCAGTATTTTATTTTACTTTGCTAAAATTTCAATAGTATTGTTATATTTCATTTATGCACAGAGATTTTCTATTTTTTTAAAAAGAAAGTTTTTGCATCCTTCCAACTGCTGAAAATAAATTATTAATGTGAATTAATTTTTCAAAGACCAGGATGGCATGCTTTTTAGAATTAGACTTTTCAAATAAGCAAATGCAACGATTGTGAATAATCTTGTATTGTAATGGATAGAGTCAAAGGCTAAAAACAATATAATCTGTACACTACATGTTTTATGCTAAATCTTACTTATAAAACAAGATAGTACCATAGCAATCTCTGATGCATGTGCTTCCCCTCGCACACACCATGTTTGCAAATCTTTCTTTATTCTAATAAAGAATATTTTATCCCCTTGTATTTTTACTAAATTAAGGAAAATATATTTATTTATATGTTCGTTTAGTAGTAGTTCAATAGGCATACAATATGCAGTTAATACTTATTAAATAAATTTCATACTTATTAAATAAACTATAAGAAAATATGGGAAGTACCATATTGTATTTTAATGCTGTAACAATTTTAGAGAGCCATGAAGCATAATACTAGAAACATATTTCTTAACATTTTGTCAGAAAAATTGAAAACAAAACAACAATAAAAGCAAGACAAAGAGGCTTCTTGTCACCATTAGTGGAAAACTTGTTAATTAAAATTTCTTGGCTAGAATACCCATTTTTCTATAACCACTTTTTCAATATATCATGACAGATTTTAGATTCTGGTTAGATTAGGTTTAGATTCTTTCTGGTTAAACCCACTTCTTTCTATCTAAAATAACACTGAAACTGATACTGATTAGGAATATTTGTTGCCATGAGGAGGGGATAATAAGGTCAATTTGTGATTCTGATCAATTTGGAGGTGAATGTTAGAATATAGGTATGTCTATTAAAGAATTTTTGTGATTAACCCAATCATTGGGAAGGCTTCTATTCTTAAAAAATTCTTTCTTTCAAAAGAACACCTTCAAGATGAAAACTATCTTTGGAGATATGGCCCTTTCTCTAAACCTATCTCTTTTCAGTTGACTTCAGGTATATACCAATTCAATATTTTGAATATGTACCTGTAAGGTCATCAGTGGGCCAGGATCCCAGTTGGCATGCCTTGCAGGTGTACTCATCAAAGACATATTCATTCTCTTTACAGGGTGTACAGGTCCAACAACAGCTGACTTCTCCCTTCCGGATAACCTTAAGAAAATTATTTGAAATGTTGATTAATTTTTAAATAGATATACCTATTAAATACCTAATTTAAACATAGTTTTTATAGAATCAGAGATACTTTCACATAAATTATTTTAAATGTCATTAAAAAGGGAATTTCCTTCCTTCCCTAATACTTACTGTGCCTATACAAAAAAAAAAAAAAAAGTAGGGTAACATCAAACCCTGCCACTGCAGCACTTGTTCTGGTTTTGTTTTGTTTTCTTTTTAGTTTGTTTTTTTGATATAATTTTCCTTCTCTTTTTACTTCCACTTTTTTCTTTCTTTTTCACTTTTGTGGATATTATTCGGTGATTTTTTTTCTTATTTAGTAGTTGATACCAATTTTTTTCTTCTCTTTTCCTTAACCTTTTTATCTCCAACAGAATAGTATAACTTGACTCATTCAGCCTCATAAATTGAGGGGGGAAAAGAATGATACCAAGACCAGTCATATGAACATGTGTAAATAAAAAATGACCAGACTGGAACACCAAACAGAATAGATACCCAACCTATAACAAGCTGTAAGGTGAAGACCAGTTGCATTAGGATTCTGGGGGGTAATGGAGGGATATGTGGGAGACATGCTGGGAACAAGAGTGGAGGGAGGACAACATGGTGGTGGGAATGCCTTTCATTCATTGTCACTATGTACTGTAAATAATTCTGTGTAATGAACTTCAGTCACAATAAAAAAAAGAAATCCTACATACACATCTTCAAAAAAAGATTCAATTCTATTTTATTATGTCCTATGTTATGAAAAGGCAATAATTTATATTTTAATTTTATGGGTCTAAATAATTATCAATATTCTCATCTTGAAATTATAGAACCTTAGGTCAAGTATAAGTTTAAGTAAGGCTTAGTCTAAGCGGTCAGTTCAACATCATAAAATGGATTCGGTAATATGGACAAGTATATTAAATGTATCATTTGACTAATTAGTCTTTAGTCCAGGATTCAAATGTCTATGTGTGACCTTATGCAAATTTGTGCACTTATATTTGTTTCTGTAACTAAAATTTACCTAGAGTCTGTGAATCACTGTCTAAAAATAAAAATATTTGTTATCTGAATTAATGTTTCTTTCCTCTACTAGTTTAATGATAAATTGCAAAGATGCTAGTTATTAACTACTATGCCAGAAAAGTAAATGTAGAAAAACATACAAAAGTGGGTATGGCTATATTTTAGTAAAACAACAAAACTGTAAATTATAGAAACTGGCAAATTGAACTATTGTGTGATCCATAATCTTCCAACTCTCTATATACCATAATAAATAATTTTTAATTGTCACTAAAGTATTTTAATTTTAATCTTAATCATCAATGAACAGACATTTCAATAATAATATAAAAAGTAAGAGTGATGCTTACTGAAAAGTTAAGTGTCATCTACTTCACGTATATTAAGCTTGGCTTCCTGAAATATACTGTAATATTCCAATTTATTTTGTTTTGTTTTTTGGGCCATACCCGGGGATGCTCAGGGGTTACTCCTGGCTATGTGCTCAGAAATTGCTCCTGGCTTGGGGAATCATATGGGATGCCAGGGGTTTCAACTGTGGTCAGTCCATCCTAGGTTAGCATGAGCAAGGCAAATGCCCTACCACTTGCACCGCTGCTCTGGCCCCTATACTATAGTATTTTAACACTGTTGATGAGTAGGTCATTTTGACATAATTTTGATAACATTGCACACACTCAAATATCTATTTGTTTTATTTTCAACAGATTGTTTTCCTTGGGCCAAAGCGATAGCACAGTGTGATAGGGTGTTTGTCTTGCATGCAGATGACCTTGGAGGGACCTGGGTTCAATCCCTGGCATCCCAAATGATCCCGTGAGCTTTCCAGGAGTGATTTCTGAGTAAAGAGTAAAGAATAATCCCCAAGTGCTGCTGAGTGTGGCCCCAAAGCAAACAACAAAATTAAGATTTTATTTTTTGTTTTTCTTTTTGGACCACACCCAATGGCGCTCATGGCTTTGTACTCAGAAATTACTCCTGATATGTTCCGCGGACCATATGGAATGTCTAGAATCAAGCCTGGGTGGGCGACATGCAAAACACCTTATGTGCTGTGGTATTGCCTTGGTCCTTACTTTCCTTTATTTAACTGACTTTTATTTACCATAAATGTATCCGGTTCAAACTTGCCTAAAATTTTCTTTCCAGTACTCTCAAAGTGACAAGTTATTTCCATTTAACTACTTTGCAAAACACTTGCTCCATTACAATTCTATTAAGTAAGGCAAGCTTCTGTTTTCAGTGATCCAAAGTAAAGGACCACCTCCAATTACTGTGTACTTCCTTTAGTTCTTGTCTTGCACTGACCAGCATTGTGTTTGACTATCTTCTTTGTCACAAGATGAGGTTGCTACTCACAAACAGCATTTTCTTGCTTTTTGTAGGCTTTCAAATTATGATCTTTCTGTGTCTCTTCTCAACGTATTTATCTTCTCTATGTCCCTTGGTGTTTAATAATCTTTCTTCTGTAAGGTCTTCAACTTTTTTTTTTATCAATTACTAACATATTGCCTTATTTCTCATTGTATCAAATTGCATTTTTTTTTACCACTGATACATCAGGTACTTGATCTAAGCTATTATTATTTTTCCCCTTAAAAAAAAAAGTAACCTAATTCCTTTATCCCTACTTTTCTCTCACTAACTTTTGTATTTACATGTTACCAAACATTGGAATTTTAGTTGATTGTTTTAGAGAATTATTTTGCTTCTCCACTCTAATATCTAGTTGACATACAAAACTGATCAATTCTAGATCTATATTGTTTTTTCTCAAATAGCTCTTCTGTCCCCCCCATTATTACTAATTCATCAACTTTCCTGTTAGCTTGACTATTTTTACTTAATATAAAATGTAAAATTTTACAAGTTTTAGGCCATCTTTGTCAACATTATTGGTAAATCATTATAGCTATTCATTAATAAAATTAAGGTTATGTTATTTTGTGAAACATTAGAAATCCTTAAAACAAATATGGCTTCAATTTTTATCAGATTTACCTTTTATAATTAACCACTTACACTAATGTTCCATAGATTATACACTATTATTCCAGTTCAGTTATTCTACTTTCTGAATGTAAGGGATCATTCCTCCATTTTAAATTATGTACATTTCCTATTATCCAAGCTCATGTATTTTATTGAAAATATCTGTCTTATGGGGCTTAGCTATAGCACAGTGGTTGTGGTGATTGCCTCGATAACTCGAGACAGACTTGGGTTAGATCCCAAGCATCCTAAATGGTCTCCTGAGCCTAGCAGGAGTAGATTTCTGAGCTCAGAATCAGGAGTAACCCCTGAGTGCTGTTGGGTGTGGCCCTAAAACCAAAATAAATAAACAAAACAAAATATCTCTTTTATATGAATTTAATAGTTTATTTTAATGAATGTATCATTACTACATGATGTTATCATCATAAAATTTCCCCCATCTGACTAAATCTTGTGACATTAAATGATACCTTACATACTTTGATCCATTGATATAAACTATTACATTATGAAAAGTTCAATAAATATTTCTTAGGATTAGTTAGAAATCAATGTTATTTTTACCTATTTTTTTTTTCAGAAAAGCACACCTAAAATCTTACATAAGTAGGAAGCCTGAGGAAGAAATGGCTTATCAGTTGGTTCAGACATTATAAATACTAAGAATACTAAGAATTGCACTATAGTTCACATAAAATTAATAAAAGAAAAAGTAGAAAAAACATTTAAAGATTAGAAATAAATAACATAAGTGATAACCAAGCATACAAATTAAAAGTGCAAATTTTTTATTCAATCATGTTTATTAAGCTATCAATGTTACTTTTTTAAATCTAGCTGTCTTCCCAAAGGAATCTTTTTTAATATATCATGCTAATAGTAAAAAGCCAAGTAAGACTGCTAATTTTCAATCTAACATTTAATATCCTCTGAACAAGGCAAGCTGGAGTGTCAGTCACTTTACACACATGTAAGAGTTGTGTTCCAAAATAAGTCGGAAGCTGCTACACTTAAGCAGGAGAAGAAAAGTCTTTTTTGTGTGTCTTTTTTTTTATGTGCTCCAGCATACTAAGCTTTCAATTAATACAAATAATTTTAAAAATACTCTGACTTTTAAATTTCTGAACTTCAATACAATTTAATCATAATAAGCACTTTCTATTTACAAAAACAATAAAATGTATATTCCATCTTACCTTTATCTGACCCTTCTCACAAGGTTCACTGCAGACAGATCTGATGATGCTATTTTTCTTGGACCATACTTCATCATCATCCATTTTTAATTCTCCATTATCCCAGCTTCCAACATTGATATAATCAAAATAATCTTTTCCCATTTCTTTGAAATTCATTATTTCATACCTTAAGAATGAATTAATATAAACATTTAGCTAAAATATAAATGTGTACTAGTATTTATAAAACTAAAAGAGCAATAAATACCATTCCCTACAAAATGTCATTTTATCAACACTAGAACTTTCCATGACAGTTCACTTAGAATAACCTGTCTGCTCTTTCACTTTTTCTTCAGAGACCCTCATTTTTCCATTTTAAGCTTACACTGAAATAGAAAATCATCCCATTGCGGTGACTTGACCTTAGCAGGATGAAAGACAGTTTTGAAATAACATTAAGAAGTTTAAAAGTACACTGTTGGGCTTCTAAAAATGGTAGACAGGTTTTCATCTGTACTCTAGCAAAATGTTAAATTTACCTTTTCTAACCAAGTGAGAAATTTGGTAAGTCTTTCATCCTTTGTTTAGCTCAGGGATGTGGTATAATTTGAAAAGGACCTGATTTTATCTTGTTTCATCCTTTTCTTATGGCTAAATTTATTGTATAAAGATGTTTTCAAAAGAGATGTTAAAATATACCTGAAACTAGTTCTTAAAGGACCTCCTACTCAGTAAAATACTGAAATGGAGCTTACCATGGAAGGGCAACAGGCAAAGAGGATTAAAGAGGCAAAGAACCCCTAAGACAATAGTGCAAGATACTAGACCTTGTAAATTCTAGGCTTTCAAAAATAGCCATTATTAGGATTCTGTAGATAACTGTTGAGATATAAAGTGGGAAACTAATGTGATAATTTTCAGCATTTTTCTTATATGTAAGAATATTATCAGGGGCCGGAGAGATAGCATGGAGGTAAGGCGTTTGCCTTTCATGCAGGTCGTCATCGGTTCGAATCCTGGCGCCCCATATGGTCCCCTGTGCCTGCCAGGAGCAATTTCTGAGCCTGGAGCCAGAAATAACCCCTGAGCACTGCCGGGTGTGACCCAAAAACCACACACACACACACACACACAAAAAAGAATATTATCAGAAGCATTTTAAAAAATAATATTCTGATCTGAATTTTTATGTGACTAGCATCAGCAACTGTTGTGGATATGTCAGGTACATGATGTTTATATATGCTTTTAGTTCCTATGACTTACAGTATTGGAACAGGGGATATTTATGGGACCTGTCAAGTGTTAGGCATATTATTATCTAAAAAGTCACATAGGGAGGGCTGGGCAGCAAAAGAAAAGTCACATGGACAGAAGAATTTTTGCTTCAGAGTTCAAGTGTCCATCATTATGTCAGATCAATGCTAGTAAAGATATGTTAAAAACAAATTTGACACTAATGTCTATAATTTAGGTTGCAAAATATCACCACAATCACATTTTATGATGTTATAAATTTTTAATTTATAACATTAAGAATGCTGACATATGGGGCTGGAGAGGTAGAACAGCAATAGGACATTTGCTTTGCACGCAGCCAACCCAGGAAGGAAGGTGGTTTGAATCACGGCATCCCTTTAGTCCCCTGAGCCTACCAGGAGTAATTTCTGAGCACATAGCCAGGAGTAACCCCTGAGCACTGCCGGGCATATAAAAATGTTCATATTGGGGCAGGAGAGATAGCATGGAGGTAAGGCGTTTGCCTTGCATGCAGGACTATGGTTCTAATCCCAGCATCCCATATGGTCCCCCGAGCCTGCCAGGAGCTATTTCTGAGCATAGAGCGAGGAGTAATCCCTGAGTGCTTCAGGAGTAACCCCCCCCCCCAAGAGTTAATTTTCAAATCTACAATCTTCAAACTGGGATACTGTGAAAGTTTTAAATTTAGTCTTAATTTTTAAGCAACTATTAAGAACACATAGTGGTTCCCGCAACAGGCAGTCATTAAAAATTATCTCTTTCTTTGTCTTTCACTATCTCTTCAGCCATCTCTTCTCAACACACTTGTACTGGCACCTATTCTTTTCTACAACTTTATTGCTAAACTTCTTTCCAATAACTTTATCTCCACCTACATATCTTCTTTCCTAATATCTTCTTTCATTTTCTCTTTCTCCAACAACTGCTTCTTAATTTGGCTACAGTTAAAAATTAAATATACTGAACGTTTATAAATAGCATACAGGGTGCTGGGCAAAGGAAATAAAAAGGTGAGACAGTTGTCTTGTATGTAGCTGACCTGGGTTTGATTCTAGTACCCCATAAAGTGCCCAGAGCTTCACAGGAGGAATTCCTGAGCTCAGAGACAGGAGTAAGCCCAAGTAACCCAAACCAAAAATAAAATTAATAAAAGCCTATAAATATTTATCTTATAGTTCAATAAAAATTTCTATTACAGCTAACTAGAAAGCAAATAAAGGCCACACTCAATTAAACTAAGTAGATACTGATCCATACAGAAAATATGAAACTTTTACTGCAATAATAATCTATTAAAGGGAGACTGATAGAATTTTTTGAGACTGATAGAATTTATTGAACAAATATATGTCTATAATGTTAATAATGAAAACCTTTGCCTTTCAGTACTGATAGTCATTTAAGTACAGTTTGATAAAAAATGAAAAAAACTGTATCGCTTGATGATCATGCTTGAATAGTTTCTTGTTCTTATTCTGTTCTAATTAATGGTACCACTTCAAAAATTATACTTTTGGTGCATGTGTAGTCTGGGTATATGGTGCCTGAGCATATGTCCCCTGTTTATTTTTTCTTGAGATGTGTGCTTTTATGCTTTAACTGTGGAATGTATATTGGGGTTATCTTTTTGGAGAATCACAACCTACTTCCTATTTTCTCCCTTCCCTTCCTCAGGACCTACAAATAAAATGTGTTTTTTACTTCAAAAATATTGTTCCTTTACTCCTCTGAAATTAATTTTTTTCCTAAGAAATTTATGAAGTGTAAAAGACACTTTCAAGATTATGGTTATATATGCTCATTTGTAAATTATAGCTGAATATTTTCAAATATATAATATTCTAGCTTTGATTTCTGAGTTTTAATTATTTGCTGATTTTTAATACTTTATCATTTTGGATAAATCTTTCTTTTCCATAGTTATTTAGCATTTAAGCATTAATTTTATACTAAAGATTTTATTTCTCAAATATTATGTGGAATTATTAATTTATCTACATCAACTTAATGTTACATGACATTAGAGAATACAAGAATCTCACACCTGTGTAATTCTAGCCTCCTTTTTTATGTCAATAAATGTTTCTTGCTAAATAATATATTGTTAAAGTTTCTGATTTAAATAGACAATATAGGCCTGAAATGTATCTTAGATGCTGGAACCTGAAATCAAACACCAGCACTGTTTTCCCTTCTCATCCTCAAAAAATATAAATAAATAAAGCCCACCCACTCAGTATTACCATAGAGGCCTTGCCATTTACCATCACATATAACCCTGAAGACCCTCATCATTGCAGTTCAAGAACCATCAGATCTATTTGGCCAAGTATCACTGGAAATGGCCCCTGACCTCTTAACATTGCTTGAAAAACTCCAAAGGAAAAAGTCAATTATGTTTATTTGGAAATTGAGTTCATATGTCCTCTGCTAAATTATGGTGTCTCAACAGCCTGTTTGCATCACAATTCCCATTGATATCTTTATATCAGGTGTCCAAAAAAACTGCGCATTAAATAGACAGTGAATATTTATGAGAGAGATGGTCTCTGTTGAGACCATTATTTGATAATAATGATGTACTATGAAAACAGACACAGAAAAAAATCTAAATAAACCTTATTTTCAAAAAAATAAACAATGATTAAAATGGATGCCCTGAGCTTAATTTTCTAGACTATGATCTATATCATTGGGATAAAGGTTCAAATTTCTTATCTATAATTCTGTGATATTTTTTGGTAATAAAACATAACATAATATGAATTAGTTAAGAAAAAGAGCTTGATTTTCATTGTTATTAAGTTGTTTATAGTTTATCTAGTATACTTAGTGTGAATTTATGTTTTCTACAAAAATATTCATGTATTAATTAAGTAATGCTCCCAAACACCCTGAGCCATTATATTACTTTATAGATTTTTGTAAATTCAAAATTTTCTGAATCAGCAGCATGAAAAATTTCATTGAAGAACTCTGTAATAACCAAAGTGACAGCAAAGTGAATAGGATGTTGTATTACACCAAGTTCAATACCCAGCACTCCAAATGATCCATCAATCCCCTCCAGGATTATCTCAGCTGAGAGCCAGAAGTAAGTTCAGAGCACAGCAGGTGTGTCCCACGAATAAAACAAAAACAAAGTAACATAACAAACAAACAAAAATAAAAAAAATATTGCTTGTGGGGCCAGAGCAGTGGTGCAAGCGGTAAGGAATCAGCCTTGCCCGTGTTAGCCTAGGAATGACTGTGGTTCGATCCCCCAGTGTCCCATATGGTCCCCCAAGTCAGGAGCGATTTCTGAGCGCATAGCCTGAGTGTCATCAGGTGTGGGCCAAAAACAAACAAACAAAAATGTTGTTTGAAAGTAGTCTAGTTTGATGTATGAGTTTAATTTTTTTTGTTTGTTTGTTTGTTTTGGGGTCACACCCGGCTGTACTCAGGGTTATTCCTGGCTCTGCACTCAGAAATCGCTTCTAGCAGGCACGGGGGACGTATAAAATGCCAGGATTCGAACCACCGTCCATCCTGGATTGGCTGCTTGCAAGGAAATGCCCTACCGCTGTGCTATCTCTCCAGTCCCTTATGTATGAGTTTACAAAAATATGTTAAGCATTAATATCTTGTGCTCCCTTCGGCAGCACATATTCTAAAATTGGAATGATACAGAGAAGATTAGTATGGCCCCTACACAAGGATGACATGCAAATTCGTGAAGCGTTCCATATTAAAAAAAAATCAAAAAAGAAGAAAAAAAGAGTTAATATCTTTCCACCAGGGCAGCTCCATAGACTCATTCTTTTCTCAAAAGAGATGTAAACTAAGCTGTGAAAAATCATTGGTATAATGGTTATGCAGCTGAAAGCTGGCAATCTCAGGAGTCGAGGGAAAGCCAAGCCCACCACCCATGCTAAAGCAACATTTGCTGTATCCATCACCCATAATCACAGCTTTGCCTAAGTTCCTCTGCATCACACCTCTAAGATTCTCAAAAGACACCACTTTAACCAAACTACAGGCTTACCTTTGTTTGATAGAAATCACCAGAGCTTTTTTGTAGCAGTGCTGACACCCTCTCCCACACCAATTTAGATACCATTATGTAGCTGAGGTCACATAATATTTGGAAACAAGTGAAATAACAGAATGATTAGCTAGCAACAAGAGCTTACTAAATATTCTTGCCAAGGTCTTAATGACCCCCAAAGATCAAATAATTTTCAAAAATTTGCTTGACATTGTACTTCTTTCTTTTTCTTTTTTAAAAATTTTCTTTCTCCTCTTCCTTTTCATTGTTTCTTTTTTCTATTCTTTTTTAAATAACTTTTCTCTCACTTATATGAAAACAAATGTATTACAATCAACTATGGCAACTGTATGATGCATGTTCTATAATTAAAGTTTAAAAAATGTTAAGATGTTCTCATTATAAGCCCACAAGTGTGTCTATTAGCGAGGAGTCTCCTTTCCAACTTTCCACTGCTGAGCTTAATCTTATTTTTATCTTAATCTTTTTACATTTTATTTAATCACCTTGAAATTACATTATTATTATTCATTACATTATTACATGTTTTCATAATACATTATTATATATATATATATATATATATATATATAATTACATTATTCATGTTTTCAGGCATACAATGTTTTGAAAGCAATCCTTTTACCAGTATCTACTTTCTTGTACTAATGCTCTTGAGTCTCAGTTTGCTTCCCATCCACCAGTCTGTCTCTATTAACAATGTTTTTTAGGGGCCGGGTGGTGGCGCTGGAGGTAAGGTGCCTGCCTTGCCTGCGCTAGCCTAGGACGGACCGCGGTTCGATCCCCCGGCGTCCCATATGGTCCCCCAAGAAGCCAGGAGCAACTTCTAAGGGCATAGCCAGGAGTAACCCCTGAGCGTCACAGGGTGTGGCCCAAAAACCAAAAAAAAACAAAAAAACAAGGTTTTTAAAATAAATTTTAGCACTGTGGTTACCATACTGTTATGAATAGGGTTTGTGCATAACTCTTTACTACCTTTCATTCCCACCTCCTCCTTCTGGTTGAACACTCCCCTCAGTCACGATTATTGTCCTCTCCCTATCCTTCCACAATCCCCCAGTTAGCATATTTATAACTGAAGAGGAGTTCTCATTGTCCTCATTAAAATTTTACTTAGAACTATGTCTATGTAAAAACAAAATTACCACACTAGCTTCCCTGTCTGCCCTTTATTTTCTATTCTTTTTCTTGTTTTCTTCTTTTAAATTTATAACTTCTAGACAGGGGCTTTGTCCCCCACCTTTTTTTTTTAACAGAACCATAGAACATGGATCATCTTGTTCTACCTCATATTTTTCTGTCTTCCTACAAACTGAGAAAATTAAAAAAGTGATGGTACCAGGGGCAAAACAGTCTCATAAGCATTGAGTGGAAATAAAAAATATGATCAGACCTAAATACCCAACCCACATTCAACAGCAATAGAATCAAGAGACCCAAACAATAATAAGCTATACACAAATGAGACCTGTTATCCTAGCAGTCCAGGGGGCTAAGGATCGAAGTATTGGATGCATACTGGGAACTATGGCGGTGGGAGATCAACACTGGTGGTGAGAACGGCCCTAGTTCACTGTCACTATGTACCTCAAATATAACTGTGAAAGACTTGTAAATCATTAGTTTCAATAAAAAATATTTAAAAATTTACTTAGTAGAGCTACACTTTATTTTACATAAATGACAGTACCAATAAATGCATTTCTCAGAACATAATGGAGTATGATTGATCCTCATTCATTAGTTGGAAGCTGTATGTAGTTAAAAGTTGAAGTCCAGGAGATTGAATTAGAACCCTGACTCTATCATTTAATCTAACATTAAAAATGGCTTGAAAAAGTCATTTAACTTTTGTATATCTTAAGCTATGAAAGTTTAACTGGAAAAGAAAATAAGAGTTTCCCCACAAAGACAATGTCAGTTAAATTATAGGTGAGTTAGTTTATTGTTAACCTCAGAATACACATTCAAAACTTATTAAAATTATTTTATAAATAACTGGATTAAAAAAAGTTGCAAAAAACTTTTCTCGATTTTGGACCATTGTAGGTGGCACTCAGAAATTACTCCTGGTATGCTTGGGGTTACAATATGGGATGCCTAGTTGGCTACATGCAAGGCAAATGCCTTAGTCACTGAGCTATTGTTCTAGTTCCCTGTAAAAAACATTTTAATGAGACTGACATATGTCATTCATTAATGAATCAGTGAATCATTCTGATGATTTATTAATGGATCAATGTAAGAGCCAACCTTACAAATATATAGGAAGTTTCTAAACAATTATTAATTCCCATAATCTCATTTAAAATTGTGAATAATGTCTTTGAGATATTATAATCTCATTTTTAATAAATTTTGTATTCAAAATATGGTTAAGCATAAATGACCTATAGTGCCTCAATTATAAAATAATTAATAGACCTGAGATTCTGAAATATCTCTATAATAGCAGGTTTGTAAGACTAACCTTAGGTATATGACATAGAAAAAATTCAGCTTAGTTACAGTCATTGGAGTCATGTGAATGTTCTAAGAAGGTACATAGAATTAAAAAAATATATAGATATGCAGATATTAGAGAAAAATTCTTAGTCTGAGCTCCAATATAGCTATTTGCTCTGCCAGTGTTAAAAACTACAACAGTGACATCCCTACATAGTGGCATAAAATGGAATTATTAAAATTCATAATAATTAAATCAAAATTTTAATTCATAAAATAATAAATATTAAAACAAATGTTAAGTTTTAATTCATCCTCAAAAAATGCTCTCCTACTGCACTAACTTTTTGTGGTAAGCTTCATATCATGTGTTGATACTTCCAGCTGTACTGATACGACCATGAAAATGATAGTGAGAGAAAGAGCAGTATAATGCTTGTTCCAAAAAAAGGCAGGGGGGAAGAGGAGGAGGGAAAGTGGGAACATTCATGGTGGGAAAGTTACACTGGTGAAGTGTGGTGTACATTTGATGATTGAAACCCAATGACAAACATTTCTGTAAATTTGGTGGTTAAATAAAGAAATTATTACACAAAAAGTTCCTCTAAAATCCCCATTTTATAGTTAATAACTAAAAATTAAAATTTCACCAATCAAAAAGTCAGCTTACCTGGCAAACATTCCACCTGAGAGAATGTTTTAAGTACTAGAAAATACCCAATCTACCTTTTGATTGCATGTCTTTGGAACTTGCTTTCATGTACAATACCCAACAAGTGAGATGGTACCAACTGCATAAGGGACAAGTCCCAGCTTACTTCAGGGATATGTAAATGAAGTATATTAAGGTTGTTGCTACAATGTGTGGAAACATGAGATAAGAATCACAAAGAAAATTTATGAGACCTTCTCTTGGCACAGTAAACTACAAACATAAACTATTGCTGAAAAGATACTAGGAATTTACAGTTGAAAGTCAAATGATGCTGTAATGATATAGGTACAGTAAAGACAATCTCTTCTATTCCTTGGAATATAATTTCAATTTCATTAGTCCTAACTGATTAAAAGTTCCATGTGTCTGGAGTCACTTAAGTATTTGGAGTATAAAATAAATGTAAATTCTGATAGATTCTAGAGTCATTAAGTAATGACTCTCCCTGTTTCTGGAATATAATTATAAGTAAGCCATATGTATCAGATTATTTGCTATAAATAGTCAAAGATGAAATTTCAGTAAAAGGTAATATTTGGTCTTGTGAAGGGAGGATTGAGAATAATAAATAAGCTATAATTAAAATTTAGTATTGGAACAGAAACCAGTAACCCCTATGTTCTATTTTTGATTATTAAATAACTATATCCAGAAGAGATCAGAGTATAGGCATAACATGAAAAACATGTACAGATAACTCAACGACCTGGCTTTTGATTATCATTAGTAATGTGAGTTTCCTGGGTCTGAAGTACAGTAAATATCAAAAACATATTTTTCACACCAGCCTCAATCATTTCTCTGGTCATGGAATACAGAACATATCCTCTCTATTTCTCTCTTTGTAATATCAAAAGTAATTTAAGAAGAGATGGAAACCTACATAACCACAAGCAAAAATAAAATAGCCATATCAAGAACAAAATATTACTGTTAAGACTATAGTTTTCAGATGTATTGTAGCATTACCTTCCTGGAGAGTCTCCATTTTCATCAAATAGGATCATATCTCCAGAAACTCCAGTAAAATTAGTTTTCATCAAGGAATCCAATAGTTTTCGTCCATCAATTGGCTTCATTGCATCACAAAGTCCTGCATAGCCAGGACAGAGGGACAGCTGCATGTTGTGAAGCCCATATGCCATGGAATAAATGGCATTGATAACAAATCCCATTTTGGAATCTTGAACGTGATGAGTTCTGAGAGTCAGAGAACCTGTTGGAAAACAAGTTAGGAATAGATTTGAAATATTCTATATTAAAGAAGTCAATTCACCAGAATCATAGTTAAAGGAACTACTATGCTATAAGTGCTATCTCCATTTTCCAATATTTCTTCTATTTCCAGATGTGTTTGCTTTTCTCAAGACCCCTGAAGAAAAACCAGAATCCTCAATATACTGAGATGTACTTTATATTTTATAAATTGATACAGAATAGCATTGTATTTCTCTTTCACAAGATTTACCAACAGAGGTATTTTCCTATTACTTGGATATGATAAATGACCTTGTTGGTTTAGAAATAATTCACAAATATACAAATTCCAAGCTTAAATCCTTATAACTTAGTGAGCCAGATTCTTCACCCTCTTGCTTTAACATACTTACATACATTAATTACATGTCATTTCTAACATCAAGGCATATGTTCTCCAAAAATTTTGACTCTTTTGGAATTCTGGAATATAGAATTTAAACCGTATTATTTTTAATTCAATAAGCACTTATTAAAGTTTGAGTACATAAAATTCTGTAGTTGATGAAGTAGAGCAAACACAATGGACCTAGATCCTGAAACCAAGAAGAAATTTTCAATAATATGACATGTAATTACAGTTCATCTTGAACACAGATGGAGTTAAAATTCATAAAAATTCAAAGGGTAGAAATGACTTTTAATGGATGCTTCAATAGGAAATTTTAATGAAAGGATTAATATGTGGCTTAGATTTTTGTGAACTTTTAATTCTTTGATTACTCTAAATTGTTGGAAAGTGGCCCACAGAAAATCACGAAAGTTGAGCATTATTATAACTGGAATGTAGTGCTGGAGGATTGTTTCAAGCATTTTTGGTTTAATATATGATATGAAGAATATAGAATTTGAGAAACTTTAAGGTTATAATGACCAGAACATGGAATAGGAAAATTGTAGTAGAAGAAAGAAAAACCACTTAAGCCATGCAACATTTCTCTGCATTGGGGAAAATGAGATAATATAATGGAGAGGTTGCTTTCCTTTCATGCATTCTTCATGTTCCCTGTATTACATATGATCCCTAGAGTACCACAAGGATTAATTCCTGAGCATTACCAGCTGCTTCCCCTTACTACCACTACCAAAAAACTATACTTGTTTATCAAAGTAGTTTTTGGATTTGTCATATCCCTGAAATAGTCATATTTATGTTTTAGAAAAAAACAATCTTGCTCTAATGTGCAAAAATATTAAGGCTGTAGAAGTATCAAGATATATTAAGAAGCAATATAGAGAGCCCTGTAATGGATATAAATGTCTCCCACTGAGAAGGTGACAGTAGTATTTAGGAGCCAAAATCTAATATCGTTATTTGTGAATAAAGAATGGAGAGGACCAAATCATAAAAGAATGTTATGAATAGCAACTTTATTAAAGAAAATTTGTCATTTAGGATAAAATAAACTGCTTCTATGGGGAATAAATGTTCACCCATCCCTGTGGTCTGGCAGAAATCAACTAAACAGCAGTACTCATGCACATGTTCTGAGAACAATACTCAAAAAATAAAGAAACACAATGCAGACTTCTTTGAATGCCTTGGGAGGCAGGCTGCAGAGCTCCAGAAGCAGGATACAAAACAGCAAGTACCAAAAAGGAAACACAATTTACATGGTTCCTACAACAGTTCTCCTAAGTAGAAGCCATAATATGAATGGAAAGCCATCTGGATAGGGTCTGATCTTTATCCACTGGAGAAAATGGTTGAAATTTTTTATGTCAGATAAGAGACAGGAGAAAGAATGTCATACACAGATAAAAAGAAGAGACAAAGTGGACACTAGAGAGAAACCTAGAATCACTTACTGTAACCATACTGTACAAATAAATGCTTATTCTATAAACACCTGGAGTACTGTCTGCTAATTCAGCATGCAAGACATAAGGACTTGGGGCTGGAGCGATAGAGTGCATGTGGCCAAACCAGGTTTGATTCCGAAGGATCCCATATGGTCCCCTGAGACTGCTAGGGGTGATTTTCTGATGCAAAGCTAGGAGTAATCCCTAAGTGCCACCAGGTAAACCCCTTCCTCCCCCAAAAGATACAGGGACTCATATAGTAAGTAGCCAGTTTCACAGAAACATCACTAACACTAATCCTACATGTATTTATATAGGGCATACCTTGCAGAACACAGGGATATTGGGGTTTTCTTCTAGCAATCATTAGCCTTGCTGTGTGCTCTTGAGAATTTGGTGTTCAACCCAGGTGCAGCCAGGTGACATCAGACACTAATGAGATGCTGGTGTTGGATATTGAATTCAGAGCCTCAAGATACACAAGGCATGTGGTCCAGGCCTTTGAATTTTATCATCTTTAATCACATCCATTTCCAAAGGCTCTAAGAACACTTCCTTCATGAATTATGATAACACATGCCATAATTAATCTTGCATTTTAAGCTCTCAGTTTCTTCCTCTCAGTTTTTGTCTCTCTTGCTTGCTATCACACTCTCTCACTCTCTCTGTCACTATGTACACCCTATTGTAGAAACTGAGCATATTAAGGAAAGTTTCAAATATCTAATCCACATGCCAGTTTGTTTCCTACCTTCCTTCAGCTAAATTACAAAGTACAGAAGGAGTTACAAACTTGATTAAATGTATTTCTAAGAAATTTACTGGTTTAAAAAATGTTCTAGCAGGGGTCTTTAAATTATAGCTTATAGGCCAACATGTGGCCAGCAGAGGACATTTATCCAGTCTGCCGGAGGTTTTTTTTTGCCACTACTGCCTGTTCTGCTTAGCTGTCAACTTGTCCCAGAACCTCAGTGTACATGTTCAGAATGTGTCTGCATTCTTTGACTTCCTCCCCCTCTCTGCCTCTTCTCTTAACATTACTTGATCATCATTTTAAATACAGTTTGTGTTCTCATTTTGTCTGAGGTACAATGAACTGGCCATCGGTTTAAAAGGTTTAAGGACACCTGTTCTAGATATGCTTGGGTACAGAATTTTAGTCTATACATATACCCAACTCAGAGTCCCAAATTTCTCTTAGAGTTCATCATTAGATATCTTCTGTAGATCTTAAAGAAGTGGTAATTTTAGTCTCATTTTTAAGTTTTTCCTCATACAAAAGTAATAGGAAAGCCTTATTATTATTTTTTTTTTGGCCATATCCAGTGACACTCAGGGATTACTCCTGGCTATGCATGAGCTCAGAAATCGCTCCTGGCTTGGGAGACCATATGGGACAGCGGGGATTCAACCAGGTCTGTCCTGGGTCAGCCGTTGTAAGGCAAAGGCCCTACTGCTATGCGATTGCTACAGCACCGGAAAGCCTATTTTAAGTTCCTATTCTTTAAAAAAAAACAAGTAAGGTACCAAAATTTACAATACAGCTGATCACAGTTTTCATAGATACACCATTTAAATACCATACCCATCACTAGAGAGCCCACTTCTCTAGATCTATGTCCTAACAACTGCATCCAATTCCTTCTTCTCATGCCTCATACAAATTATGTTAGATAGAGAATCATACATTATTCTAGTACTGTGAGTTAGACAAGTTCTTTAATTAAGTTACATAAATTAAAATCAGATTCAGTCTAATTCTAAATTAAATAGAGACCTTTATTTACAAGAGTATTTTTAACATTAAATATTTTAGAAAAGTTTTGGTGGGCACAAATATTAGAACTAGATAGGTGCTTTATGGTCATTGATAAACTACAATGTGCATTATAATAACTATTAGCATTATTTTTGTTTGGGGGCTCTATCCAAAGGTGCTCATGACTTATTCCTGGCTCTGCCATTAGAGATCAATCCTTGTGAGGCTACAATAATTGAAACCTGATGGACTGCATGCAAAGCAAGCACCCTACCTGCTATAATATCTCTTCTGCTGCATTTTTGTTTTGGGTTTTTTTAACCTATAATTTTTGTGTGGTCAAGACTGAAACAAAAACAAGCTGAAGGTCTTGCCTGTTGTAATGCTCAACAGAGCCTGTAGGCAATTATCTCTCAGGTTTTGTTCCTAATGCTTCTCTTGTTTAAAGTAGGAAATAACTGGCATAAAGGCTAAATTTGAGTCTTATTCAATTTGTAAATCAAATCACAGTGCTTAAAGCATTATTACTATTTACTGATTCTAACTGGAGACAACAATGAAATTCGCATTTAATACTTTTCAAACCTATTTTTGTTTATATTACTGATGTGAATCAGCACTTTATTCATAATTTGTAGATAAAAATTGAGGTACATACAGATAAATTAGACATTTCAATGTCATAGAGTAAGAACTGGAAGTAGACTAGAAGTTAGGAACTGGATATTTTTATAGTCTATTATTATAATAGGTAATAAATCATATCTGAGAAATATTACTATATTAACTTTGAAAAATATTCTAGTGAAATAATATAGTTAGGAGGAAAACACTCTAACATGATTATATCTTTTCTGAAAGGTGGTTTTCTCTTCCTCAGGTAATATTTCCTAGCACTGCTCAGGATTTGGGTCCAAGAAAGTATAGAGGAAAGAGTTTATAAATTAGAAGAAGAAAAAGCGTATTTGTGATCAGTCTGATGAGTGAGTTCTTTTTATTAGATATCTAAATAACGCTAATTTAGTAGAGGAGTGTTAGGATATTTTAACTTTGGTAATTATTATAGTATTATAATTAAGTAATCCAAATGATAAAAAAATTTTTAAAAATACAGAATAAAATTAACATAAGTTTATCTTTTGGTAACTAGTCATCTACATGCAAAAAATCCAGTTCTGTTTTTAACACCAGACAAAAACTCAAATCAAAATGGCTGAAAGATCGTAGAACTGAAACCATATGTGCATAAAGGAAAACATAGGCAAACTCTTCATGGCATTCAAACTAATGGCATCTTTAAGGATGAAACACTACTGACCAAGAAAATGGAAGCATAGATAAGCAAGTGAGATTACATTAAAGTGAAGATATTCTGTGCCTCAAAGAAAATGGTGACCAGGATAGACTGTCAAGAGACTGGGAGAAACTATTCACCCACTTCATATCTGATAAGGGGTTAATGTCTAAAATATATAGAGCACTAGTAGACTTTCCAAGAAAAAAAAACATGTAACCATCAAAATTGGGGAAAAGAAATAAAAAAAAATTCATCAAAGAAGAAACACGGATAGCCAAAAACAAATGAAAAAATATTCTACATCACTCATCATCAGAGAGATGGAAATCAAAACTATAATATGTTACACTTTGCACCACAAAAACAGGCACATATCAAGAACAAGAACTACCAACACTAGTTCAGCTGCAGAGAGAAAGGAACTCTCATTCATTGCTGGTAGGAAGGTTTACTGCTCCAGACTTTAATATGGACATTCCTAGACAAATCTAGAAATTGAGCTTCCAGCAATACCATTCTAAGTAATATATCCTAGAGACATAAAAACACAATGAAGAAAAGGCATCATGTCCTATATTCATTGCAGTACTGTTTACAATATCCAGAGTATGGAAACAAAACAACTGTCTGAGAATAGATAATTGAATAAAGAAACTGTAGTATATCTACATAATGGAATACTATGCAGCTGTTAGAAAAAATAAAGTAGTGACATTTGATTATACATGGATGTATCTGGAAAGTATTATTCTGAGCAAAATGAGTCAGAGAGATATATAGATATAGAACAATGGCACTCATTTGTAAAATATAAAATTAAGATAGTATGGTAGTAATACTTAATGACAATTGAGAAGAGAGCCATGAGGACTAGTTAATGGCAGGAAGCTGGCCAGTAATAACATAATATCACATTTAGGACAAAAGACACCACTATGACAAGGAGAGTTGAAAATGATCACTCTGGACAAGAACTATGAAAAAAAACGATAAAATGATATGCATGATATAACTCCAGTAACAATATGGTAAACTACAGAGTCTAAAATAAAGAAGGAATAGTGTATATGAGAGAGAGAGAAAGAGAAGAAAAATGTTTGCTATCAAGGCAGATCATGAGGAGGGAAGGGGGAAGATAAGAGAGCCTGGGAAGAAAACTGGGGACATTGGTGGTACAAAATGTGCACTGGTGAAGGGATGGGTATTAGACATTGTATGAATAAAATGCAAGCATGAATAACTTTGTAAATATATCTCATGGTGATTCACTAAAGTTTTTATTTTAAAATATTTATCCTATATTGATATTATGGAAGTTGGGCAAGTTTATGTCTTGCATGTTCAAGACCCTGGGCTCTATGCTCAGAATCACATACATGCATTATATATGTAGATTTATATTTTATCTAGCTATCCTCTTCAACTATGTGATACATGGCTTATAAATAAATTGTTAAAATGTCGGATTTTTTGATGGCCCTGCCTCACCACCCTTCTATGATTTTCTTTGGGGAACACTAATCTGACCAAACTTCAGGTATTTTAGTATTTAAGCTGATATTCCACAGCTTACTGGAGCTAGTGCAGGCACTCTCGCCTGAGATCCTCCTTCTTTCAGGAGGTCTGGCAGCTGAGAATACACTCACAAAAGCAGAAGTATCAGTAATAGTGATTTGAATTTCTGGACAACTTCCTTTGTTTGTTGTTGTCAGGAAAACACCAATTTAACTGAATGGACAGCAGACAAGAGCTTACTAAATATTTTGCTACTCTATTAATGACTTCATTTGAGATATCTAATTTCAAAAATGTGCTTGCTACCCTACTGTTTTTCTTTATAAATTTTCTTTTTTCTGTTCTTTTTCTTTATATTGTTTAAATAGCTTTGTTGTCATTTATCTCTAAACAAATGTACTATGGTCTTTTTCTTTCCATGTATGGAGAAAAATATGATATTATTTACACATCCCTATGTAATTTTTAGTCATGAATTTGATCCTAGTATTCCAGAGTTGAGAATTAGCTACAGGATTTAATAAACATAATATTAAAACTAACTATTCAATGAAGCACATGTGTGATAAACACAACATTGGACAGTCTTTCAAAATGGCCCAGAACATGATATTCAGACCATAAATTACAGGTAGAATTCTCAGTTTAAAACTAACCAGAATTTTTCCTCTCTTAAGATATTAAAAATACTTTAGCATCACATTTGAATGTTTATAATCATGAGATGAAGCCAGGAGTCAAGAGACTGTGAAATCCTGGATAGCAATAAACTTTCCACCATTTTTATCAGAACTTATGTCTCTTGTTTTAACTCATTACTCTGTTTTGTTTAAGACAGGTCTTCTTAAATGCCTTATTGGAAATCAGAATTATATCCAATTTTATTTTTATAGAATTTTTAGTCCTAGAAATTCTGATTCATTAGCTTTTTAGTAAGTAATTAATAATTCAAACTTTAAGTTATTTGTTATATTCATGAAGCCACTACATATAAGATATAGTTATACTTATGATACTAATATGAGAGATATGATATTGCTACTCTAAAAACATTGTGAAAGGTTCTAGCTTAGTTATATTTATGGGGACCATAAGTTTACGTTTATCAAGTAAATTTTATATCCTGAATGCACAACATAGTGGTTCATTTTATCTAGATTCCTCTTCTTATTCACTAAACACTGGCAAAGAGGATTTGTTAATTAGTTGGCAAGTTACTGCACTAAAGAACTGGACTTAATTCAGCAATATTTACTTTGTTCAAGGATTTGGAGTTTTATTTCTTGGGGGCAGGCCCAACATAGTTGAGATTTGTGCCAACTCAAATAACCAGGTACTGTCAGTTTAAATTTGCTTCAAAGAGGCCTATAGAGAATAAAGGGAGCCAGAAGGATGGCTGTTCTTCAAACTGAACTCTTGGTTTAAAACACTTAATATTTCATCTCAATTTTACTACTGTTTAATTACATCAGGTGGTTTTAAAAGGACTAGGAGAATTGAAATCTTCAATTTTATGATTACAATCGAATTTTACGGAGCTCAAAACAAGCCATTTAAGTCTTCAGAGATTCAGAAATTTGAAGCTTAATAGTTGCTAAGAAAAGGAAATAAGACTTTTATAGTAATTCAAAATTATAAAAGGTATGAGAGACCTGAGACTTTAGGGGGAAAATAGTCTAGTTTAGATGGTGCAAAATTAAAACCTTCATATTGAATATTCCATTTAGATAAGTTTTGTTTGATCCACATGCTATTTTATGAAAACTTTTACAAAATAATTCATATTTTATGTTCACTTAAGAAAACCAAAAGTGAAATAAAATTTGATTACTCATCCTCACAGAACAACTTTCAAGCTGCTTCTAGTTCTGACTATCCTTCCTTTGTCTCAAGAATATCTAAGATTGGGATCTTCTAAACTAATTGTTTCTAGCATATTTAAAGTTTAGGATAACAAAGCAAAGAGAGTATTATGATTAGCATTGTAGTTTTAGCAATCTGAAAGGCCGCCTATAAAAACCAAACTATTGGGGAGAAAACTAGTTTACACACACAAAATAGGAAACTAGTTCTATATATCATATATCAATGTCTCACAGAGTGAGTGGAATAAATTTATAAAATGGCATAGATTAGCTGGATGAATCAGGAAAGAAAAATCACCCATGAGCTGCCTCAGGAACATAGCTAAACTCTAGGAAAAATATGGATTCAGAGTAAAAAGATGGAAAATAATCATTCAAGTCAATGGGAAAAATATTCTAGAATGTCCATACTTAGGTTATGTAGCATGAAGTATCAAAAAAATAAAGACAATACTTAGTGGTAGACACTACTTAGTAGTTAAGGGAACAATAAATCATAAAATATCATTATCAACATTTCTGCAACAAATACGGCCTTGAAAAGTTAAATAAAACTTACAGTAACAAACAAAAAGAAATATGTTATGAAAACACAATAGTAGTGGAAGACTTCAATACTCCACTATTACCACTAAACAGACAAACCATATGAAATATCAGTAATGGACAAAATCCCTAACTGAGGATCTAAAAAAAATAAGATTGTTGAATATACACAGGCCTCTTCATCTCCTAAAACAAAAATACACACTATTTATTTTCTAGGAAACATGAAAAGTTCTTGAAGAGAAGTCTCATTTGAAGGCATAATAAAAAGATATATAACTTGCAAACATATAAATTTTACAAAATAAGAATATGAAAGTGCCATGTAAATAAACTACAGAAAGAATATGGAGAAAATTTCCAACACATGAAAGCTAAGCAAAGCATAGAAAACAACAACTGAATGAAACTACTGACAATAAAAATACAAGTTGTCAGAATCCATGGAATACAGCAAAAGCTGTAATACAGGGTAAATTCATAGCCAAGCAAAGTTACATTAAGAAAGGAGAAAGTCATGAAAAAAAAAAAAAAGTGGTAACCATGAAAAAAAAAAAAAAAAAAGAAAGGAGAAAGGGGCTGGAGAGACAGCACAGCGGTAAGGTGTTTGCTTTGCATGGAGAAGGACAATGTTTCGAATCCCAGCATCTTTTTTTTTTTTTTTTTTAATTTTTTTTTTAAACTTTTTTTTTTGGTTTTTGGGCCACACCCGGCAGTGCTCAGGGGTTACTCCTGGCTGTCTGCTCAGAAATAGCTCCTGGCAGGCACGGGGGACCATATGGGACACCGGGATTCGAACCAACCACCTTTGGTCCTAGATCGGCTGCTTGCAAGGCAAACGCCACTGTGCTATCTCTCCGGGCCCGAATCCCAGCATCTTATATCGTCTCCCAAGCCTGCCAGATGTGACCCAAACCCCCCCACCCAAAAAGAAAGAAGGGAGAAAAAGTCCAAATTAACCTAAATACACATAGAAGTCTGGAGAAAATACAGAAAACAAATCCACAGTTTAGTAAATAGGGAAATACTAAAAAAAGGGAGCAGAAATTAACATAGAAAACAAGACAGTAATTTGTCAAATCAATATACCAGAAGTTAGTTCTTGAAAGAATGAAAAACATAGATAAAGCTTTACCTAAAGTCTTAAGGAAAAAAAAAAGAAAATTTTCAAATAAATAGGACCACAGATGAAAAGTTAGAAATTTCAACAAATCCTTCAGTAACTAAAAATATATTTACTACAATGAACAACATTATGTTTTTAAACTGGAGAACCAAGAAGAAATGGGTAGATTCTTAGTGTCATGTAATCATCTAAACCTGAGCAAGAAAGAAATAGAAAGTCAAGGCAATCACAAGTAAGTTCACTGCAATAGTAATTAATCTCCCAAGAAAAATCTTGGTCCATTTGATTTCACTGGTGATTTTTATCAAACCATAAGAAATATTTAATGCCATTATTCCTTAAGTTTTTCTGGAACATCAAAGATATAAGAATCTTTCTTTACAACTTCTATGAAGCTAATATTACATTAATACTCAAAGAAGACAGAGACATTTCTAGAAATAAAATTTCAGGAAAAACTCCCTGATGGACATTGGGAAAAAATTCTTAACAAAATCAAAGCTAACTAAATCCAATGCAGTATTATTTTCAAATTATTTTTTTAAAACCTCATAAAGAAACACACACAAAGAAATTCACCTATATTTTTATGGAAGGGAATTTTATTATGTGTCCGACATATTTGATAGTGGATAATTTCATTAGGGGTGATATGTAGAAATAATAGAGAAAGTATAAGAAACAGTAAATGAGGGAAAAAGGCAATGTGAATTAAATATCTTTGATATTTTCTCTCTTCTACACACACAATGCATACACAAATACATACACACACCTGCAACTATCATTGAAACAATGATACATGATGTTTTCTCAAACTTAATCACAGTAAATGATATATATTCTTTTAGTGTTCATTAATTTTACTTTGGTGTATAGATTATTTAATGGAATGGAATAATATAATATTTACAATTTTTATCTGCTGTATTTCTTTCAAAATTCATCACTTACTATATATGTAAATAGTGTAAGATTCAGTATTCATTTGTAAAGATATAAGGCAAAATATCAACCTAAATGTCTTATATATAGACATTCATGTTATTTATAGTTTTAACCAATATAAACAAAATTTTGTAAGCATTAAGTAGCATATATTCTGACAGGCATATATTTAAATCCACTTTAGATAAATACCTACATTAGATATGAGGTAATAAACTAAGCAAATATTTGGTTTAACTTATACAGAGGTTTTCCAAAGATGTAAGTTATAATTTATGAATTATAAATGTATGTGTAAATTATATATTTTATTTAAAATTTTATTCAAATGTATGAAGATTCAAGTTGCACCACATACTTATAGTCACTTCAATATTTTTATTTTAATTTTCTTGTATAGGTTGTATAATGCTATGGTACACATTGATTTCTATTATGTGTACAAATGTAAAATGTTTCTAGACTAGAATATAAAGAAAAACATCTGTATTTTATTAACGGTGACTGGATTTTTCCTGTTTATTACTCATGTCTAATTGTTCTATTAAGACTATCACTATATGCTTTGTAAATTTTTCTTTTAAAACATTTTTTGGGGCCGAAGAGATCACACAGTGGTAGAGTATTTGCCTTGCAAGCAGTGGACCCAGGACCAACAGTGGTTCGAATCCCGGCATCCTATATGGTCCCTGGTCCTGCTGGGAGCGATTTCTGAGCTCAGAGCCAGGAGTAACCCCTGGCAACTGCCGGGTGTTTCCCAAAAAACAATAAAAACAAACAAGCCAACAAGCAAAACTATGTCTATTAAGTAATTGAATGAGTTTTTATTTTAGTAAATATGTCTATTTAGTCTGTAATCTTTATCCCTTTTTCATTTGGGGTGCCACACTTGGTGGTGCCATGAATTTTCTCCTGACTCAATATTCATGAAAACTACTAAAACAAGACATTACATATATTTCTTTTTTTTCCTTTTTTTGTTTTGTTTTGTTTTGTTTTGTTTTTGGGCCACACCCGGGGACGCTCAGGGGTAACTCCTGGCTATGTGCTCAGAAATCACTCCTGGCTTGGGGGACCATATGGGACACCTGGGGATTGAACCGAAGTCAGTCCTAGGTTAGCCGCTTGCAAGGCTAATGCCCTACTGCTGCGCCACTGCTACCCCCCCCTACATATATATTTTTACTTACATCATTTATGCTATTACATATTCATCTACAATAAATTCTGTATATCAGTTTTCCTTTTATCACATTTAACCCTTTTACTCATTGAGGTATGTGTGTGCATGGAACACACATGTTTAAATTTATTTACATGCATATTTTAAAAGTGGCCTATAAACTTGCTTCTTTTTTTTTCCTCTGTATTATTTCCCTGTCAACTGTCTTCATGATTCTTATAATTACTTTATAAAAGTCTAGTAGTCATAGGTATGCTGATGGCTATTGTTCTTAATTAAGATTGCTGTTACATGAATTTGTTATTGTTGTATTATTGTTATTGTTACTTACCAGTAGTCTAATCATAAATTCAAGACACTAAGTAAAACTTTATTAGGTAATCACTAGAATTTTAAAGTCTAAAGAAAAATGAATTATACTTGGAAAATTGTACTCTATTATCAATTGGTTTGCCATTAACATTATGCTATTACAAGTCACATTGATTTTTACATCAAGATTTTAAAAATCACATTTCTAAAATTAATTTATCTTTACTAATTTATCTGTACTATTTTTTCTGTACTTGGCTTGATGTTTCTTTCAAACTTTCTATTTAGCTAGAACTTTCCTCTGCCCAGTTATCTATGTATAATGCTAATTCTAATTCTAGACCTGAACATCTTAAACTGTCTATTCACAGCTTCTTTTTTTTTTTTTAATAAAATCTTTATTTAAGCACCATGATTACAAGCATAATTGTAGTTGGGTTTCAGTCATAAACATAATACTCCCTTCATCAGTGCAACATTCTATGTCTATCTCTCTCCCTCTGACTTATTTCATTTAGCATAATAAAAGTACAACTTCTTTTGATCTAAGAAATGCAACATAGATAGTGTGCCAGAAATAACTCTTTTTCATTAGAGTTGACTTTGAATTAAATTTTTGGCTGTACATTCAAAATATTTTACTGTTGTCAAATTTTTAAGACACCAGAAATATAGAAACATATGGTTAGCACCCACTGTTTAAGAAACCAGGTTATTGGGGCCAAGCAATAGCAAAGTGGTAGGGTGTTTGCCTTGCATGTGTTAACCCGGGATGGACATGGGTTTGAACCCTGGCATCCCAGATGGTCTCCCAAGTCAGGAGCGATGTCTGAGTGTATAGCCAGGAGTAACCCCTCCTGAGCCTCACCGGGTATGGTCCAAAAACCAAAAAGAAAATAAAAGAAGATAAAAGAAAAGAATAGAACAGAAAAGAAAAGGAAAGAAAAGAAATCAGATTATATCAAAGTGCTCACATCCCTTATATGTTTCTTTTACTGTGGCCTTAACCCTGCACTCTCCCACCTATGTTTGGTACTTGGTTTTATATCTCTATACTCATAGTTTGTCATTGTTAAATACTATCTATTCTCTTGTTTTGGCTTTGCCACAGTGATTGATATTGTCTAATATTTGTACTTCTTTAAACTTTTTTTCACCTAACATGATATTTTCCAATTCTATCCATGTAGCATAAACTTTATAATTTCATTTTTTCTTAAAGATGTATAGTATTCTGTTTGTAAATAAATATATTACATATACATTTAGCTGTGTTTGTGTATTAATCCTAGTTCTGCTTTTACAGATTACTCAGAAAATTGCTCAGGATCATATGTAGTGTCAGGGATTGAACCTAAGTCAGCTGCATTTAAGATAAGTGCCTTACCGCTGTTCTAGTTCTCTATCCCAATACCACAATTGTTGATCCATAGTTAGAAATTTAGATTGTTTTCATATTCTGGCTATTTTATCAAGTACTTCAGTGAATGTATATTTGCATGTATCCTTTCAAATTAATGGTTTGTTCTTTGGGGACGGATGCTAAGAAGTGTTATCACATTGATGAAGTGAGGTAATTTTTAATACCATAAAATTTAGCGTTATTATAACTACATAAATTGTAACAAATAAAATATTTCTAAAAAGATTTAATTAAATTTCGCAAGGGATTACTATTCGAAATATATAAACCTAAACATCTCAACAACTCAAAATCATGGAAACCAATAAAAACAATGAACACTTCACTTAGAATATATAGTCAATGAGTACATAAAAACGATTTACCATTATTATTAATGGGAAAATAAACATTTAAAACCACATATAAAATATTACCTTACACCTTGGAAAATGATCTATATCAAAAATAGTTCACTAAAGAATAGTTCACTAAAGTGTTGGCAAATTTTTGGAGAAATGAAATTTTGTACACTGATACAATCTTATACAAACTGATGTGGCTTATTGTCCTGGCCCGCAGGACAGGTTATTTGCGGGTGTAGAGGGGTCCCAGCCTGAAAAGAGAATGGGGGGAAAGAAGGAAACCAAGCAACAAGAGGCTTGTCAAGCTTCCGTTAATTGAATATCAAAAGACTCCTTTTAAGCACGTTTTTACAGGGGGTGGAGCGAAGGCAGGATGGAACAGCCTGTGTTAAAGACAATCTCTACAGGGAGCATCCTGTGGGTAATCTTTACATGCTATCTTTACACAGGAACCGTCCCACTCTAAGCTAGTGAAGCTTCAAAGATGTCTCAATCTTCCTGGAATGTGTGACTGATAGGATACTGTGGTATTTCTTTGAGCTTTGGGCTAGTTAATAGCTAATGCCTTAGGTTCCGTATTCAGGCCACACAGACTAGCTTGTCCTGCCGAATTCCATATTATGGTTTAGTCTCTGGCAGCTTATGAGAAAAACAATATGAAGATTCCTTATAAACTAAAATTTGGAAATAGCATATGATCATAAAGTACTACTCCCAGTTATTTTTATAAAGAACATAAAAACTCTAATTGGAAAGACTAGGTATATAACTGTGTTCATAAGAACTTTATTTGCAATAGGTAAAACATATAATCAATCCAAGTGTCCATCATCAGATCACTGGATAAAGAAGCTGTGGTAAACTCAATAAAACATTACTCTTAAAAATGGGAAAAAAACTGTCTTTGGGGGAAAATGGATTAATACTGATTATTATGCTAAGTAAACAAAGAAAGTTTGAAAGGCAATTAATTACCAGATGCTTTTATTCAAAAATAGAATATGAATAATTAAAGCAGGTGAACTGGAAATAAACAAATCAAGCTTTGAATGTAGATGAAACTATTGTCATTATGAGAGGCAGAGAAAAGGAGGGGTTAGAGGGTTATTTTTGATTTGATGACCCTAAAGCATTAGTGGTATAATTGGTGTATAATAAAGACATGTGAATATGAATAATTTGAAAAAACATACTATTTATTGTTAATTATAAATCAATAAAATATATGATGAAATAAGAATACTTTATATAAATTACTCTCAGAACTTTCATATTGCATTTTATCTCTTTGTTGTTATGTGAAGCCAATAAGGAAAACCTAGGCAGAATCTTCCATGACCCAGAAATCAAGAGTCTTTTGTTTGTTTGTTTTTGTTTTTGGGTCACACCCGGCAGCGCTCAAGTATTACTCCTGGTACCCTCAGAAATCTCTCCTGGCAGGCTCATATGGGATGCTGGGATTAGAACCACGGTCCTGCATGCATGGCAAATGCTTTACCTCCATGCTACCTCTCCAGCCCTAGAAATAGTCTTTATGTAATGTCAAAGGTATATATCAATTTGGAAAAGCTTTTCATGGCAAAGGTTACAGAACCAAAACTACACAAATGTGACTTTTCCAAGAGAAACCAACAGAAAAGATATTTTCATGGAAAGTAATTTTATATCTAAGATATATATAGAAAAATGCCATAAAAACAGTTTACTAGAAGAAACATTTCAGATTTTAAAAAATGCCATGGGAAATAAGTATTTTTTTTACAAAAACAAAACCAAAAAATAAGGTAGAGGTCTTTTTGAAAAAGCTTTCTGTGATTATGATTAGGTTTTATCACAAATTTTTCAAGTAATATACTGGATGTCCTACACTGTGGCTAATAAAATAGTATACAGTCATAAATCATGATAATGAGATAAATATGTTTTCATGTCAATTGAAAAGAAGTCTGTGTCACCAAAGGACAAAAGGCAAAATAATGGAAGAACTTATCTACACAATTGAATTGGGTGAGGGGAATGTTTGGAGGAAGGAGTTAAGTTAAGGTACTTCATAGAGGAAGAGTTTAAAGTGGAGATGGATGTAACATTGGAATTATGTACATGAAAAACCACTATAATAGCATTTTAAACTACAGAATTTCAATAGAAATAAAAAGGTATTTTTTTAAATAGAGGTTGAGATATACCCAGTGGCCTTCAGGGTTACTCCTGGCTCTGCACTCAGAAATTTGCTCCTGGCAGGCTAGGAGAAACTATATAGGATGCAGGGCACTGAATTCAAGTCTGTCCCAGGTTGGCCACATGCAAGGCAAATTCCCTATCACTTCGGCCTCAAAAGTTTAAAATTTTAAAGTACATGTTTTATAATTCAGATAGTTAGATAGGCTAAAAAGAAAATAAAAAAAATTGGAATATTTGAAAAGTGGTGTTAAGCTAAAAATATTGAACTTTACTTCTATCCATATACCAGTGTCAATGACTCAACTAAATACCTAAAGCTTCATTTAATCATTAGGGGGCTTGGAAATAGAGTTTATTATATATTCACTGAGTAGCATAAAATAAATAGTTGTGGTAAAACTTTTTTTTTCTTCAGATAGGTTGGAGCAACATTAAAAAGCCAAATTTTGAAGGGCATTATATTTTATTATTACCTTTGGAAAATGAATAATGACATTAAAACAATTTAAAGGAAGTGCCTGAAATAAAGGGAAATTAAAGGAAGATATTTATGTGAACAAGAGGAAATGTAACAATGCAAAATGGAATAGTTAGAGAGGTAATGAAACATCTGAGGGAGTCATATTCTAGAAGCCAGAAAAATAATGTTTTTGCAGAGGTCTAAAATGTCATATGCGACAAATTGAGAAAAATGATGTAACAGCCACAGAGCAAACACCCCCAACCCTTTAGCAAATAAATATACCTACCCACACAAATACCATTACACACCTAGCTGTTAGAGAGGTTGGGAAATAACTTGAGTTTGATTATACACCTTTGTAACATAATCTACTAAAGATGAAAAAAAAAATGCAACCTGTATGAGATCCAAAATACATGCATTGATGTTAATCACAACATTATTTGTAAGAGCCAAAAACTGGAAATGACTTATTCTTCAGAATAATATGAGTACAACTTACAGTGTTGATAAAAAATATACTAGATATAAAGCAATAACAAATAAAAATTTTAATGTATGACATTTCAAAATGATAAAACTTAAGCCATAATATAACTTATTATGATATTTTCAGAAAAACAAAAGATGTAATTAAACATTTGATGTTTTGTAAAATACCAACTATGCTTCATTTCAGACAAATGAAGGCAACAACATCTTTTACTGCTATGCAAATGAATATGAAGTTTCTGTTACAGATATGGGATTCAATTTCAACAAGACCCATACTAATTTATTTATTTTAATAAAAAATTAAATTTTTCTGTCATTGATGTATATTCATATAAATATGTAATTATTGAAACCAAAACTCCTCTTCTTTATGCAACAAATATACCAAACCCTTTGTCAAACCGTACACCCAAGACTTTATTGGTAATTTTTGTTTGCATGTCTATTGGCCATACCAGAAACAAAATCTCCTGAGAAAGATCCCAATTCTTTTCCAAGTTGATATACTTACACTCAATATAATATTTGAATAATTAGTAATATTTATAAAAGCACAATGTATGAGTCACTCTTCTAAATCAATGTCCTCCAGAACATGAAGAAAACTTTTCATGCTCTGTGATTTATCAATGATGATAGGAATTGACTTTATCCTTCAACATTCACTTATTCAACCCACAGAAATAAAACATCCTTATCTGCCTACTACTGAGAGTTGATAAAGATGATTGAAATAAACAGAATGTAGTTCTTGTCTTAAAGAGTGTCAAGAATAGTTCCACTCTAGTGTGAAATTAATTATATTTCAGCACAGTGCAAATTTCTTGAGTTATATATAGATAATCAATTTCTCTGAATCAAGTATATGTATGTTCAGATATATTTTTTTCAAAAAGAATAAAATCTTTATATCACTGGAGATAAAAATACCAACTATTGTTTACATTAGTCTTCCTCTGGAGCAATTTCCTTTTTCTACACATGGTGTAGTTTACTTAAACTGAAGTAGGTCTTAGCATTATCAGTCATAATTAAACAATTGATCTGCTTACTATTGCAAGTCTTGTTGTATTTGCTGTTTTCCTGGGCAAACCCTTCCAGCCGGCATTGAAAGCGATGTTGCCAAAATTCTTGAAACCAAGGATTTCGAAGGTTTGTTTCTGGCCGGAGTTTCAGATAATAATCATCAAACCACTTGACATCAGGCGATTGGAGCTTGATTGTGATGCCACCAACAGCTTCTTGCTGATATCCATCTGTCACATCATACCTGTCAGCCCAGCCGTCACTGTGAAAAAAATAAGTCCCCCACTCAGCTTAGAATAAAGGTCTTCTGAACAAAGGATTATTTTTATTTTCCTTTTGAAAAGTTTATTTAGTTAATATTTATTCATATCATTGTGTAACCTAGTTTATACATATGTGATTACACTGAGAAAACAGTTTATCAAATAAAAAGTAAAAAAAAAAAACTGATGGAAATGTTGAGTTCAAGAGTGCTAGAAGACACCAACGTCACTTACCTTGACTTTAGAGTAAGCCTAATTCCTCATAGGATCTTACTTATTGTTAAATACAGTAAGTACATGGAAGCCTACTGATATGCTGCCAGGTTATTTATGGAATGTTTAGTTTCTAGGTCATGTTGATTTTATGAGATGTTTTTCATTGATAATGTGAAAATAATATTAAAATTATTTCTTAAATATGCCCGGCATTAATTAAACTATCCCAGGACATTTTTGTTTATATTTTTATAAATTGAAGAAAGAAAAATGTAATTGATTATGGTAATTCTTTTATATGTTGTCTTATGAGAGTTTTTAAAATCACCTCGTTGAAAATTGATATTTTTTCACATTTCACCAATATGTTAAAAAGGTACATGTGAAGTCACGATTTATATTGGATTGGTTGATAGCACTTAACAGTGGCTCGTTCAATGTGGCAAGGGAACACCATATTCTTCAATGTCACAATCTTATATATACTCACTCAAATAGATCTAGGAATTTTTATTAATTTGAAATAAGAGAATTCACATTATGATAACATGAGATAGTATAATAAAGTAATAAAAAAAAGTCCTAACTTATTTGGAAAATACATGGGGAAATGACAGCCATGAAAAACATGAAATGTGGAAATTTTTCAAGGCAGTATAAAAATTGACTTTCCCCATGCCTGCTCCTTTTGAAATAGAAAGTTTGTTGTATATATAACAAATACAAATCATCTTTCAGTATAAATGAAATCAATAGAAACTTTATTAAAGTCAAAAAATTAGCAAAGAAAAAGGAAATGATTTGGAGAACATGAGTAGAGGAACAGGATATATTTTCCTGAATTAACACCTCGAAAGTGTTGAGATACTGGGTAAGTGAAGAGTAGAAATTGAAGAAAATATGAGTGATTTTGATTAGCAGTCTTTTTTTTTTTTTTTTTTTTTTGTCACAACCGACGGTGCTCTGGGGTTACTCCCGGCTCTGTATTCTGAAATTGCTCCCAGTAGGCACAGGGGACCATATGAGATGCCGGGATTCAAACCACCATCAGTCCTGGATAGGCTGCATGCAAGGCAAACACCCTCCCACTGTGCTATCTCTCCAGCCCTGTTTTTTAAATTCATTTTATACTTCTATTTGTCAGAATGTCAAGTTCTTTTTTTTTTTTTTTTTTTTTTGGTTTTTGGGCCACACCCAGCATTGCTCAGGGGTTACTCCTGGCTGTCTGCTCAGAAATAGCTCCTGGCAGGCACAGGGGACCATATGGGACACCGGGATTTGAACCAACCACCTTTGGTCCTGGATCGGCTGCTTGCAAGGCAAACACCGCTGTGCTATCTCTCCGGGCCCTCAAGTTCTTTTTAATATTCCTCTTCAATGCATTTTTGTTCTTTTCAGGCAGACGGAACACTAATTTAGTAATTTGCTTTTAAAATTTGTGCTGAGAAGATATTACCTAAATCATTAAAATACATACAATAACACACTTTTTCTTACAGCATGCTCTGCCATATCAGCTTTGAATAAAGAGTTCCAGGGCCATCTATTATTCATTAAGCTATCATAGAGGCTTGAGATAACAAGTTATTTCCTAAGATATAGTGGGTGGAGGGTGTTTGAAGAATAAAGGATTACTTTAAAATCTCCAGACTAATAATGCATTTCATCAAAAAATATACATGCTGATGTTTCAAAAATATGTGGAAGATATTTTTCAGATAAAAGGAATGTAATACACATCCATACAAATATATATGTATATATATATGTTTAACTATTGAATTTGGTTACTTCACACATTATCTTCCTTCAAGTTTCTCATTTTCAGCTCTAGTAGATTTTATTTAAAGCTGACAAGTTGAAATTCAGTGGGCTTGTTTGCTACATTTTCTCTCTGTGTTTTGTAGGGTTTATTATATCACTGATATGAGAGTGTGGGTCTCATTGGCACTGGAGAGATGCATGGGCGTACTGCAAATGGGACAGGAAGCTCTTTTTGTCAGCAGAGCCCCATTCTTCAAGGAAGTGGGAATTTAAATTGCTCCTTTTGTTAATGCTAGCTTGCTCTTATGTAAACCATGATTATGAATATTACATAAGAAGTGTAACATTGTAATAGGTTCAATTTATCCTGGAAAATTCATTGAATTAAAAGAGGGTTGTCAAACACTTGTCTTCATAAACTTTCTTTGCAGGTATGATTTTTATTTTAAATGCCAGTGCTGTGGGCCAGAGTGGTAGCATAGCAGAAGGGCATTTGCTTTGCAAGCTTCTGACCCAGGACAGACATGAGCTCGATCCCCGAAATCCCATATAGTCCCCTAAGCCTGCCAGGAGTGATTTGTGAGCGCAGAGCCAGGAATAACCCCTGAGTACTGCTGATGCCCCCCCCCACTCCCAAAGTTAAATATTAGTGCCAGTATCTTTTACTCTTGTGTTTCTTACCTTTTCCACTCTGCCACCCCTGGCCTGGCCCATCCACGAGACCTCTCTTCTAGAAATTTAAGAACTTTGCAAAGACACAAGGTCAGATGCACTTGTTTTTCACAAGTGACCCTACACGGCTCTTCTGGCATCAATTGAGCTCTGTACCCTATTCATAGAGCCACCATATCTTAGGATCCTAGCACTGAATCATAGTCTGGTCCTAGGACAAGTATTTCTGGGAGTAGCCTCTGTAACTCCTAGCATTGGTTAGGAAGAAGCTCCAAAAAAATTTAACAAAAGATGTTTTACTAGCAACATTTAAGTTAGAATTGAAAGTTTACAAGAATTGTTCCAGATACTCCCATTCAACAGCAAAATAAAATCAGCTGTGAGTTTGAATATATACAAACTGCAAACAGAAGATAAAACTATATGTGGTCTACTATTCATTGCAGCTCCCAGTGCACAGCTGAGGTGGAATCTATCATGTTAAAAACATAAACAGCTTATGAAGATGTGGTACATACACACACACACACACACACACATACATATAACTGTAAGGAATGTTGCCATCATGTGATTCACTCCAATGTGAATGGAACTAAAAG